>NC_142695.1:14702500-14810000 GCF_029641045.1 Salvia hispanica
GGCCTAATCTGATCAAAACCTAGTTTATGAATATGAGGCCCATTATATTCATCTATATTACATACAATGTTTTAACCAAATCCTAATATTGAAATCTGGCAGTTCCGCACTCAGCTTCCAATTTCATTTTTCGGTACTCCTTCCGTCTGCAAATAGGAGTCTCATTTTTTTTGTAGTCCGTCTGTGAATAAGAATTTTAATTTATTTTTACTATAAATTGTAATATGGTCTCACATTTCACTAACTCATTTCACTCTTATTTGATTTAAAACTATTCCTAGTATATACAAGTGAGACTTATATTACAAACTTTTCCATCCACTTTTTTTGGCATTTCTTGAAACTACTGCAACCAAGAATGAGACTAATAATAGCGGACTGAGGGAGTACTATCTAAAATAAAATAGCTGTATTGGTTGTATTTTTCATGTATATCTTCAAATCAATTGCACATACATCCAATACATGCACTAAAATACGTACACAAGTTAATAAACACTAAATAATTCAACAATAGAATTTTTAAAAACTTAGAATTAAATCCATATTGTGATCCCAATAATAATCTTTTTACTTTAAATTGTATTCCAACAATGGTGTGTCGAAAATTAGGAGTGGTATTTGAAAATCGTCGCTGCCAAGTATCATCTGGTGTACCATCTGGTGTTTTGTTAGGCAACCTGGTATCTTCTATCTAATGAACTTTGTGTTCTTTGGTGATAGGAATGCCTTGTAGGCAATGATGAAGCAGCAGTAGACCAAGGCTCTCCCCTGTTTCTCCAGAAGTAGTCCAAAGGTGGAGAATGTTGGATATTGGACTCCTTGCTTTGGGCTTCCTTTATTAATTGATTGGGTTGGAAATTGTTGAGCCCATGTGATTAGTTATTGGCCCAAATCGAGCCTGGCCCGTTTACTTACCCAGAGCGGCTGGATGTGTAACACCTGGCAACTCCACGCGGATTGTGGCTCTCAGCCGTTGGATGAGTGTTGTGTTTGTTAAGTGAGAGAAGCCTATTAGACTTCTCTCATTCTGCTTCTCTCTCTCTCTCTCTCTTGCTTCCAGAAACCGTCACCGCTCTCCCTTCTCTCTAGTTTTCCGGCGAATCTAGCCGGAGTTCTCCTTCGAGCTTTCAGTTCCACCGATGATTCTCAGTTTCTAAGAGTTCTACCGGTGTAGATTGAGTGTTAGTCAACTTCTTCGGTTTCCTTCTCTTTCTAGGGTTTGGTCTTTAGTCTGTGACCAATCCCGAAGTGCTTGGAGTGTGTGGTGAGGGACCTTGTGTTCTTGGCTGTGTTCTGGGGTTGTGTGGGTGAGTCCGCGTGTGAGACAGCCGTGGTGAGCGTTGGACGGTGAGATCTAGGGTTCCACTGATCTCTGGTTTGAGTTCGTTCAACGGTGCTCTCCTTTGTGACTTGCTGTGAGGATTGGGGAGGTCTGAGGCCTAGTGCAGTCACTACTGTGACCTGAGCCACTCGTGGCCCGATTCTCTGACTTAGTCTCTTTTGTGTTTAGATCCTTCGGGATCAATCTCTTGTGTGACTAATCCAGCTACTATGTGTGCAGGTACAACCAGAAAAGATAGACTCTCAAGAACTAAGGAGTTCTTAAGCTTAGTCTTGGGTTTCTGTTTGTAACATTGTACTTAGTGTGTAATCAAGATACCACGGTTGTATTTGGCTTGTACCTCTGAGATTAGCAATCTCAGAACCAATCAATAAAAGAGGTCCCGGTAATTAGCGATTCCCGAGTGGTCTGATCCCTACAGTGGTATCAGAGCCACGGGGGGATCACTTGGGCGCGCCGGGTCGCAAATTAAGGAGGTGGGCTCGTCAGAGTAAAGCTCGGCCTCCGGTATAGGCCCTGAGTAAAGCTTTCTTGTTTTACTTTTCTTACTCAAGGTGTGTATCTCAGAGCTCTATTTCTGTGTCCTGAGTAAATCACCTATCCACCCTGTGCCTTTACCGCCTTGAGTGACCCCCTGTGCCCCCATACATTGGGTGATTGCGAACTGGAAAATCCTCCTGCCGGGGTACACGTGACAGATAGGGAGGAACTCACCTGGACTTGATCTCTGTGTGTCTGGGATCACCTTGAGTTGTCTTTCCTGTGTGTGTGCTTGCTGCTAGCTGCATCTGTGATTATTGCATGAAACATCTCTGCATCTTTGTTCCTAGTTGATTCTTTTACTGTTATTTGTTTAAGTCCACTATCTGTGAAAGCAGAGTTGCTTGCTTTGCCCTTGGAGTGTTGAGTTCTTTTGCGTGTGTTAAAATCTTTCTCAAAATGACTCAGCCAGTTGGCATTGTCCCTTTCAATGGGAAAAATGATTTTGTTATATGGAAACAAAAGGTAAAATGTGTTCTGATTCAGCAAAAGGTTTTCAAAGCCATTGAAGGGGTTCTTCCTGAAAATATGTCTGCTGAGAAAAAGGCTGAAATGAATGAATTAGCTAGGTCTTCAATTATCCTCAACCTCTCTGACTCTGTGATTAGAAAGGTTGGGGCTATTGAATCTGCCAGTGAAATGTGGGCTAAGCTGGATACCCTTTATACTGAAACTTCTATGTCCTCCAGGATGTATCTCCTGGAAAAGCTTTTTAAATTTAAATTGGATCTTTCAAAAGACATAGATGATAATATTGATACTTTTCAAAAATTGGTCCAGGACATCAAAAGGTCTGGAGATAAAACCATTGATGAGTATACCAGCATAGCCCTCATGAATGCTATCCCTGATACTTATGGTGATGTTAAAGCAGCTATAAAGTATGGAAGGGATAGTGCCCCTCTAGACATAATAATCAGTTCTTTAAAGTCAAAAGAATTGGAGCTTAAAGAAAACTTTAACCCTAAATCTTCTCAAACTAAGACTTTGAATATGAGAGGGAGGTCTAAATCTAGAGGGGATGGCAGTAATTCCTCTAGGAATGGTAAGAAGTCAAACAGAGGCAGGTCTAGGTCTAAAAGTAAAGACCCTAAGTTTAAAAGAAAATGTTTTAATTGTGGGGAAGTGGGTCATTACAAGGCAGAATGTACTAGACCCAAGAAAGGTAAGAATTCAAATGGTAATAACCAGATGGAGTCTGTTGCAAATCTGGCCAGGGATGATGGTGCAGATGGTGTTTGTTTTATGAACCATGATGTTTTTTCTGTAAACTCTGCCTCTGAGTGTTTCTTTACCAAAAATGACTGGCTAATTGATTCAGGATGCACTTTTCACATATGTCCTTTCAAAGATTCCTTTACTTCTCTCAAACCTGTGGAAAATGATTTTGTGTCCATGGCTAATGACAAGAAGTGTAAAATCCTTGGCATTGGTACTGTGCTTTTAAAGTTTGAGAATGGATACTTGCTGCCTTTGAAAAATGTGAGATATGTGCCTGATCTGAACTATAATCTGCTATCTTGCTCTTGTCTTGAATCTGAGGGTTTTGAGGGTAAGTGGGGGCAGGGTATTATGAAGATCTGTAAGGGTGTGCTATGCCTGTTTAAAGCTGTGAAAAAGTGTAATCTGTATGTGTGTACGGCTAAGCCTCTAACTAGTTATGATCATAGTGTAAATCTGGTTAAAATGGATAAGGCTTCACTGTGGCATAATAGACTTGGGCACATGAGTCAGAAGGGGTTAAAACTTTTGAAAAATTCTGATATTTTGAGTGAGTTGGATTTCAAAAATGAGCTCCCCTTTTGTGAAACTTGTGTGATGGGAAAACAGCACAGGGTGTCTTTTCCCACCCCTGTGACTAAAAATGTTAGTCAAGCTGTCTTAGAGTACTTGCATATGGATGTTTGGGGCCCTGCCTCTGTTACTACCCACTCTGGATCTGTGTATTTCTTATCCATTGTGGATGATTTTTCAAGAAAAGTTTGGTGTTTTCTCTTAAAACATAAGTCTGATGTTTTTCAAACCTTTTCAAATTGGAGAGTTTTAATTGAAAATCAAACTGGAAAATGTATCAAGACCATTAGGACAGATAATGGCCTTGAGTTTTGCAATGCTCAAATGGATTCTTTGTGTCAAAAATCTGGGATTAGGAGACATAAAACTACTCCTTACACCCCTCAGCAAGATGGTGTTGCTGAGAGGATGAATAGGACTTTACTTGAAAAGGTTAGGTGTCTCCTGTCCAAAAGTGGTTTGTCCAAAAAGTTTTGGGGTGAAGCTCTTTACACTGCTTGTTATTTGATAAATAGATCCCCTTCTGTTCCTCTTAAGGGAAGATGCCATTAGCATGTTTTCACTGGTAGGAAACCCAATCTGTCACACCTAAGGGTGTTTGGGTGTAGTGCTTTTATTCATTCAAAAACTGACAAGTTAGACCCAAGGTCTAGGAAGGGTGTTTTTGTTGGCTATCCAGATGGTGTTAAGGGTTATAGGGTGTGGGTTAGGGATGAACCTGGTTTCAAGGTTGTGGTCAGTAGGGATGTTATCTTCAATGAAGATGACTTCCCCTGTGGTGTCCCCAGGTCCCCTGCTTCTCCATCCTCAGATGGTGAACCTCTTAGTGAGGTGGAGCAATCTGAGAAGTGGCCCTCAAGTGAGGTGGAGTCCTAGGGTAGTGATGCTTCCACTGAGGTGGAGCAGGTGTGGAACTCTTCCCCTATCAACCCAGATTCTATACCCCCTGAGCCTCTAGAAAACCAAGACCCTGGCCATGAAAATGTTTTTGATGGTGAGCCACAACCCAGTAATAATCTAGATTTACACAATTATCAGTTAACTAGGGATAGAGCAAGAAGGGTTGGTAACGTCCCTGATAGATTTGGTTCTTTTGTGAATTTAGTGGCCCTAGCTTTTAATGTTTTTGAATCTGATGGAAATGAGCTACTTGGACTTTAAGCAGGCTCAAAAGTCCAAGTACTGGGATTTATGGTTTAAAGCTATGCAAGAGGAAATCCACTCTCTATTTGTCAATAATACTTGGATCCTTGTGCCTCTGCCCCCTGGTGCCTCTGTAGTTGATTGCAGGTGGCTGTTTAAACTGAAAGATGAGATTGAGGGGTTGAGGTACAAGGCTAGGTTGGTTGCCAAAGGTTTTACTCAGCAAGAGGGGATTGATTATATAGAAATTTTTGCTCCTGTGGTTAAGTTTACTACTGTAAGAGTGATGCTTGCCTTATGTGCTCATTTTAATTGGGAATTAAAGCAAATGGATGTCAAAACTGCTTTTCTTCATGGTGAATTGGATAAACCCATATACATGAAACAACCAGAGGGTTTTGTGGATCCAAACTTTCCCAATCATGTGTGTTTGCTTAAAAAGGCTCTGTATCGTCTTAAACAATCTCCTAGGCAGTGGAATATTAAGTTTAATACATGCATGCAGAAGTTAGGCTTTATTAGGAGTACCTTTGATGCCTGCTTGTATGTGAAAAACCTTGATAAAGTGCCTGTGTTCTTGCTGTTGTATGTGGATGATATGCTGATTATGGGTCCTTGCATTAAGTCTATTAAACATGTGCAAAGTGCTCTATGTGAAAATTTTGACATGAAAGACCTTGGTGATGCTAAAAAGATTTTGGGGATCAATATCCTTAGGGATAGGAAGTCCTTTTCTCTAGTCCTTCATCAGGAACCTTATGTGCAAAAAATTCTTGAAAAGTTTAATATGCTTGGTGCTAAAATTGCTTATGTTCCTTTAGCTGCTCATTTTATGCTAAGTAAGGACCTTTGTCCTACAATTGAATCTGAGGTTAAAGCTATGCAAAAGGTCCCTTATTCTAATGCTATTGGCTCTGTGATGTATCTTATGGTTAGTACTAGGCCTGATATTGCCTATGCTGTTTCTTGCTTAAGTAGATACATGTCTAACCCTGGGCCAGTGCATTGGGAAGCTCTTAAGTGGTTGCTTAGATACCTGAAAAATACTTCTAAGTATGGTTTGTGTTTTTCTAAGCATGATCAAGGTGTTGAGTTGTGTGGCTTTGTTGATTCTAACTATGCTAATGATAAAGACAAGAGGAAGTCCACAACTTCCTATGTGTTTCAGGTTTGCAGGTCTTGTGTTAGCTGGAAATCACAACTCCAACACATTGTAGCTCTGTCTACAACAGAATTAGAGTATATAGCCATTACAGAGGCTATGAAGGAGGCAATCTGGTTAAAGGGAGTTCTCTCTGAACTCAAGTTTATTAAGTCTGCTCCTGTGTTGTTCTCTGATAGTCAGTCTGCCATTCAACTTTATAAAAATCCTGTTTTCCATGATAGTACTAAGCACATAGATGTTAGGTTCCATTTTATTAGAGATGTTGTGGAAAAAGGTGAAGTTCTTTTACAAAAAGTGCATACTGATCATAACCCTGCTGATATGGGTACTAAATGTCTCTCTGTGGATAAGTTGTTGTCATGCATCAAAAAATTGCACTTTGATTTTGGTTAGCATATGCATTGCATGTCCCGAGGTAAAGACATTGTTGACGCTTTGAAGTCACAAGGCAGCTTAAGTCCTACAAAACTATTTGGTGTACCATCTGGTGTTTTGTTAGGCAACCTGGTATCTTCTATCTAATGAACTTTGTGTTCATTGGTGATAGGAATGCCTTGTAGGCAATGATGAAGCAGCAGTAGACCAAGGCTCTCCTCTGTTTCTCCAGAAGTAGTCCAAAGGTGGAGAATGTTGGATATTGGACTCCTTGCTTTGGGCTTCCTTTATTAATTGATTGGGTTGGAAATTGTTGAGCCCATGTGATTAGTTATTGGCCCAAATCGAGCCTGGCCCGTTTACTTACCCAGAGCGGCTGGATGTGTAACACCTGGCAACTCCACGCAGATTGTGGCTCTCAGCCGTTGGATGAGTGTTGTGTTTGTTAAGTGAGAGAAGCCTGTTAGACTTCTCTCATTCTGCTTCTCTCTCTCCCTCTCTTGCTTCCAGAAACCGTCACCGCTCTCCCTTCTCTCTAGTTTTCCGGCAAATCTAGCCGGAGTTCTCCTTCGAGCTTTCAGTTCCACCGATGATTCTCAGTTTCTAAGAGTTCTACCGGTGTAGATTGAGTGTTAGGCAACTTCTTCGGTTTCCTTCTCTTTCTAGGGTTTGGTCTTTAGTCTGTGACCAATCCCGAAGTGCTTGGAGTGTGTGGTGAGGGACCTTGTGTTCTTGGCTGTGTTCTGGGGTTGTGTGGGTGAGTCCGCGTGTGAGACAGCCGTGGTGAGCGTTGGCCGGTGAGATCTAGGGTTCCACTGATCTCTGGTTTGAGTTCGTTCAACGGTGCTCTCCTTTGTGACTTGCTGTGAGGATTGGGGAGGTCTGAGGCCTAGTGCAGTCACTGCTGTGACCTGAGCCACTCGTGGCCCGATTCTCTGACTTAGTCTCTTTTGTGTTTAGATCCTTCGGGATCAATCTCTTGTGTGACTAATCCAGCTACTAAGTGTGCAGGTACAACCAGAAAAGATGGACTCTCAAGAACTAAGGAGTTCTTAAGCTTAGTTTAGGGTTTTTGTTTGTAACATTGTACTTAGTGTGTAATCAAGATACCACGGTTGTATTTGTCTTGTACCTCTGAGATTAGCAATCTCAGAACCAATCAATAAAAGAGGTCCCGGTAATTAGCGAATCCCGAGTGGTCTGATCCCTACAAAAGGTGTTTCCATTTTAAGTAAAGGGTCATCTTAGTTGGGACAAACTAAAAAGGAAAGTGGGTCATCTTCAATGAGACGGAGGGAGTATTATTAATCTTTGACTCTGGAGTACCAAAAAAGATGTTACATAGTCATATATGGTTTCGTTTATTTAACTACCAAGTGCATCCGGATCTAGGATTTTTGGTTTGGGGTGCGATAAAATATCACAATAACATAGAACTTCAAAATTCGAAAGATTAATTTTCTTCTCTTTATTTTGATGTTGAACAAAATCTATGTTTTTAATTTTTTGCTTAAGAAAGTTCATCATATATAAAAAATGGATTAATGAAAAATTTATTTTAAATTTTGCAGAATGTATTTTTTTTTTATTAAAAATCATCTTTTGACTTATTTTAGGCAAAAACTTCAATTACTTAAAAAATTAAAAAAAGACATAATGCATCCTTGCCATTTTCTAAATAATTTATTTCTCATGCTTTTTACGTCAAATATATTTTTCATATTTTATGTATGATCATAAATGAGCATTGAGGAAAGATTGATTTTAAAATATACATTCCTCAGCAAAAAGTAAAAATAAAGAAAACAAAGCCATAAGAGAGCTACAAATGAGTTTAAGAAAGTAAAGTATACTATAAAAGAAGTGTGCACACAAAAAAAATCAAGTGATTAAAATATGAAAATTGAAAGGAAGTTGATTTTAATCTAATCTATACAATATATAAAATGAAAGTTTTGGGGGTATTTAGGGAAATAAGGAGAATTTCGAGGATATTTAGGGAAATGCTTTTTTAAAATAGATATTATTATTTAAATATAAACATGAATATTGAAGACAACAAGTTTTGATTTAGAGTTAATTATTTAGTTTCATAATTAGTGGATGAGAGTTGGTTATTTAGTTTCCATAGTTAGTGGATTAGTGGTATAGTTAGTGGCCTATTAACACCAGGAGATGAGTCTAAGTAAGAGATGAAATGGCGCAATTGAATGAATCATACCTCATTCCACTGGTCTTTGCACCACAACACGTAAGGAGATGGCTTCTTTTTCTCCTTCTTCTCTTAATGATTGCACTTAATAATTCATAAGGTTTGTGTTTGTGAGATATAATCTAAACTTACTCTGATGGTATGCCATGGTATGCCACCTTATGCGATTGACTTCATTATATTTCAGGTTTCTTACGTTGGATGAGTCATTCTTGCTGGAGAATCGGTTGACTTTTAAGAGCCATGTATACGTATGTGTGTAGTTTTAAGTTCTTAGCTTTATAAATCCAGATTTGGAATGAGTTGGACTTAGTTTCTTTTGTTTATTTCTATAATTTGGAATTATCTTATTTGGTATCCTATTAATCTACTACTAGATATGTGACCGAACAGATTTCCTTGGAGAATCAAAAAGTAATAACAGTTGGCATGCTTATGGGAATTGAACCCACGCTTTCAGCCATAAAAATTGAAGACTCCAACCGCTGCACCATTTTGATTACATATAACAAAATAAGATTTCAATATACTAGTTTTAAAATTTTGGGGTACATTTGTTCCTTACTAGATACGCCACTGAGTGTATGCAGCATTATCCCGTGCTGATTTATATACACTTCAATGGGTGGGATAGCTAGTCCAAAGCTTGGATTTAAAGCTATTTCATATCCAAAGTTAGAAATCGATCACCTGATCATTTGTCGTAATTAAGGCGCACGAATGCAAATTCCAAACCAACTATGTTATTCTTATTTTAATTAATTCAATTAAAGAGGCTGATTAACTGATAGTTATTCAAACCTTGTGGTCCTACTCATCTTTGAAATGGTGGTACTATATAGCACTGCTATTCCAGCCTTCGGACTCTCTCCCTCTCTCTCGATATATAATATATTTATATACACATAAGTCTTCACTCATAACAGCTAACTAATTTTCATATTGAATTTTTTGAAAATTTTGCTTCGATCTAGGGTTTGCAATGAAGCGGAATGAGACAAGTTCCCAGAACAAGTTATTGAGGAAGACCATTGAAAAGAATCGAAGAATTCGAATGAAAGCTCTTAGTTTTAAGCTTGTTTCCGTCATTCCAGATCGCCATTTCAGCCAACCCAAGGTATGTGTACATGTCTTTCATTCACGATTATATTTTTCTATTGATTTAGTTTAGAATGCAATAAGAAAGAAAATTGTTTAGGGTTTTAATTAAGGTTTCATCACAGAAATGAGCAAATTTTCCATCAAATTACACACAAATAACAGCACTAGTATATAATCCTAGAAAAGAAATCACAGTTCCGTAAATTCGATGTATTGTGAATCCACCCAAAATAAATTCTAGTTACAGTTGATAAATTTTAATTCACAATTGTGAATCAAATTGAGTACTCCTATATCCAAACAAATAAATGCACACAAATTTAATTTATGGTCCCTTTTAACCGACAATATTTATTCCGTTGTCATTTATGATTGTTTTTGTTGACTACTTATTTTAGTTGGAAAAGCTGCAGTTAAGTATTGAATGATCATGAGAGTGTCAAAAACAAATCTTGCTAAGAGAAATTAAGTTCTTTATTTCATATACTGTAGGAATTGTTGTCACATATAGATCAGATAGATGCAGCATCTGCTTACATCAATAACATGAGAGAGAGAATTGAAGTACTAAATAGAAGAAAGGCACAGCTCTTAAATTCCAGCCTAACCAGGACTGCAGCCATTGACGGCGGTGGTGGACGCAAGTATCCGATTCTGACAGTGAAGGAGTTAGGTTTTGGGGTAGAGGTGATGTTGATTAATGGCCTAAATAAGAATTTCATGCTAAGCCAAGTGATTAGCGTAATCGAACAAGAAGCAGCTCAAGTTCTCAGCGTTAACATCTCCCGTGTTGGCGAAACCATCATCCACACTATCCATGCTCAGGTGATCATTAAATCAAGTATAATTTTATGAGCATCTAATCAACTTCTTACCACATTGTTTATGGGTGCAGGCTAAAATTTCAAGGGTTGGGGTGGACACTTCAAGAATAAGTGATAGGATACAGGAGATCATTTCCTCAAACTTGTGAAATTTCTTGTTAGAATATTGTAAATTAGTACTACAATAAGGCCATGGTAAGTGGTAATAAGGAGTACAAATAGCTCAACCTTAATTTCTCTTCCAAGTTTGATCCTATACATTTACCTTAGGAAAGAGAAATGCAGGATACTGTTAGCTCCATCTGATTTCAGTTTTCATTGTAATATAATACTACCTCCGTCCCTCAAAATTTGCTACACTTTGACCCGACACGGGTTTTAAGAAATGTAATGAAAAGTGAGTTGAAAAAGTTGGTGGGACGTGGATCCTACTTCTAAAGTATTAGTTTTATAATAAAATGTGAGTAGGAATGAGTTAGTGGGATATGGGGTCCACTACCAAAAATGGTAAAAGTGAAGTGTATCAAATTTTCAGGGACGGACCGAAATAGGAAACTGTATCAAATTTTCAGGGACAGAGGTAGTATAATTTTAAATATTTGTAATGGTGTTTATTTAAGATGTCGGTGGAGTACTTGGTTAATTTTTCATAGTTATGATTGGACAAATAATGTCATTTTTCCTATTAGGCTTGCCTTGCCAAACTAGTGAATTTGTAAGATGCCCGAAAATCCACCGTGTGGCAAAAGCAACGTGCGAATTTTGTCTCATTCCGACAAAGTTGACGTTTCTAGCGTTTTTGGCGTCGACTGATGAAACTGCGTCACATCGCATTCCAATAAATTATTTCAATGTTCTTTTTGTATTTGTCCTAAAATTATAGCCCATTTTTACTGAGCAGGTCTCGATCTTTTCCGGTCACCCTATTTGCAACCGCAACCTAGGCTGCCAGCCTCTCTCTCAGTGGCGGAATGTGCGGCCTTATTGCAGTCCGTATTTTGAGATTGGATCAATATTTTTTCTTTTACATAATTTATATTTAATTTTATTATCCTTTTTATCTTTAAATACCACGATGAAAAAGTTGGCAGAATTAACCTCTACATTGACATTAATGATGACTTTGGCGGAATTAACCTTTGTGTTGATGATGAAGATGTTGAAGTCCACGATGAAAAAGTTGGCAGAATTAACCTCTACATTGACATTAATGATGACTTTGGCGGAATTAACCTTTGTGTTGATTTTGAAGATGTTGAAGTTCACGATGAATTTGTAGAAACCAAATGCATGCCGACTTAAACTAAGTAGAATTTGTTGTAGTGATTTAAATTTTTAATCTATATAATTTTTATTGCAGCATTCTCATATACTCTAAAAGATTATTTGTGAAGAGTTGTTATATAAATTACAAAAGTTCAAGGTAACTTCCCTATCAGTTCATGCCGATATTTATGTTGTTATTTTTGTAGTATGAACGTGAAACTAGAAGGGAATCATCTTTACTGGTGATTTTTTATTTTTGGTAACTAGAATAGTCATGTTTAATTTGCACAACAAGATCAGTAGTGTAATCACGAAATAATCTACTTAGGTATTTTTATCATAACCGTCATGCAACGCTACAATATGACAATATTATAGTTTAAACAAATCAATAGTAACAGTATACGCATGACATGCCTAATAGTAAGATATTACCTCGATTTAGAAAATGTTGATGAAATTTGATCATATGATATTGTGATTTTCACTGAATCAACGCTGGAAAAAAGTAATCTATGACATTATAAAATCTGCAAATATTCTATGGAGTATGTTTTTATAGGATATTTTAAGTAAAACAAGCCTCCTTTGTTATAATCCCTCCGTCCACGAATAGGAGTCCCGTTTTTCAATTTTGGCATGTGACATGGTTCATTATTACTATAAATAGTAAAAATGACTCACACTCCACTAACCCATTTCAGTATATATCATTTAAAATTAATATATACAAGTGAGACTCATATTCTTCTAATTTTCTTTTACTCATTTTTTTTAAAATTAATATATATAAGTGAGACTCATGTTCTTCTAATTTTCTTTCACTCATTTTTTTTTAATATTTTTAAAAGAAATCGGAATCCTATTTGCTGGAGGTGAGAGTATAATTTACAGAAAATCGGTAACAACATTTTGAGCAATCAAAACTTTAAATTAACTTATAAACCTAGAACAGTATATTTCATTATTATATATTGTACGTAATGAGGTCATCAAGATGGCATCAATAAGAACTCGTAACTTTTGTCTAGATTATGTTTGTAGTAAAAAATTACTACGAAAATAACTTAGATACGGTAATAATAAGCTAGGCATGTAGCAAAAGCAAAACAAAAGTTGTTAAATGAGAACTATCAATCTCACCTTTTAGTCATTAACGGCGTCAAGTGAGGACAACTAGGTTTACCAAATTAAGACATTACTATCATTACCTTAATGAAGACAGCCCCACAATGTACATATTCCACTGGATACTTGTCAAATCATTCCGATTGGACAAGTTTCACGTCGCTATTGATTTTACTAAACTTTTAAGTAGTTTCTACAAACGGTTAGTGTAACGACCCGCCCATCTAGGATATAATAAATGCGGCGATCGTTAACTAGGCGGACTTAAATGCATCAAAGATCATGGGCTAGGGTTCCATTTTAAAAGGGATTTAGCCAAAGCATTTAATGAACAATTGAGCAGAAGAAGAAATAATGCCTTAGCAGTGAAATCCAAAAAGACTATCACAATAAATGCTCCAAAATAGCAAAGGTTCCAAAATAGACTCATATGTTTCATGTTCAAAAATATTCCCACGTCCTAAAAGAGTTTATACCCAACCAAAGATCACGAGTTTTCATAACATAGCGGAAGCGATCAAGAGAGAAGTGAGGCCATGTATGGAGACACAACGACACTTTAAGTACCAACAGATCATCTTATTATTTCCTACTCAACACCGCCGCCCGCTCGCCACCGCTCAACCTGCACATAGGGAAAACACATGCAGGGCTGAGTACTTATAATCATACTCAGTGGACTCATTGCCGAAAACAGTTTTATCACAATTATAGTTATCATGCCATTCTCAAGTGTCCATCGGGGTTTTAACTTTAGAAAGACCCGAGGCACCAAAATATTTTCTTTACCAAATATCACGGTCGCGCAACCATTTTTCTCATCGACGTTTACCATATCCTCATTCTACATGACAAGGACTGCGGCCGCAATCCAGGTCACTAGACCGGCCGACCCGTACGCCAGCACTCGGTCTAACATTGGTGTACACTAACCCAAGTAGAGTTTGCGGCTCTACAAGGATCCGAATTCGATTAAATCAATAGTGGCATAGCCACGAGGGATAGGCACGACAAAACAAATCAAGGCATGATAACACATATCTCGTTCTCATCAATATCAGTTTAGGACAATGTCCTTATTTTAAAAGAAAGCCCACCTCGTCGGCTTATCTCGAAAGTAGTCTCTTCTCCTCGTTTATCACGCTGAGAGCGCGAAGTATCACCTTTAAATTAGGCGTATCACAAATCAGTTTCACTCATTGACTTCAAAATATGCATGTTTCCCATATTTCCCTTTTTCCCATCGATTACTTTCAAAATCATCAATCAAAATCAAAGTATGATTAGCATATCATTTTTATTCAAATAACAACTCCAATTCACCATTAAATCGTGTCACGCATGAGTGTTCCACACACACAACACACGCACACGAACACCACACTTGTGCACGCCTCGGTCGGCGTGCACACACACACACACGGTCACATACACACACACATCCATGCATCCCAAAATTCATCAATTTATTTCCCCTTCACTCAATCTAAATGCATGTGGAAACAAGAACACCGATTGATCGGTAGAAGAAGAGGAGATCAATAATTAAAGTACCTTTTCCAAAAGAACGAACGGTAGAAACAAGGAATTAGTCTTGATTCTTCAATAATCTCTTGAATTTCACTTGAATTCTTCTCAATTGATGAAGAAATCTTGTAGAAAACTTGAAGAAAATATGGAGAAAGTGGGAGAGAGATTTTCGAAATTGTTGAGGAGTGGGGCGCCGGTTTTTGGTGTGCTAGGGTTTGATCTCTTTCTCATATTTATAGAGTGCCAATAATAATATCCCAATAATTAAATAAATAAAAGATTTGGGAGAGATATTGGGGAAATGGCGTTAATTAGTTGAGAAGTAAGAGGATTTTCGAATTTTGTAGGCTATTTTAATAGCCTATAATTAATTCAAATATTTCACGGAGTAGAATAATATATCACGGAGCATGAATAAAATAAAATACTCCCCAATTTAATATCAAAAGTGGCGTGTGATTTTCAATCTCAAAAAGGGATTTAATAATAATCCTAATTAAATTAGGATATGGTAAGATCTCCTTAGATTTGGCAAGATATGCTAGGATATTCTAGCATATTTATATTTATTCATGGAATAGAATAAATAAGGGATCAAATAAATAAATAATTCCCTCTTCTCCAATATATGATATTTTCGAAAATCTCACGGGAAAAATCAAAGGTGGAGTTCGAAAATTCCATGTAGGAATTATAGAGTATTTGGACTTTGGATTTAATTTGGATAATTATCCCAAACAAATAATTAAATCCAAGAATAATATTATTTCTTCTCCAATAATCATGATGGCCGAAAATTCCACATGGTTTAAGAAATGCTCCTATTATTTTTCTCACTCATCCCTTAGCAAAATAAATAATAATTCCCCCACAATTATATTTCTCCGCATCAAATATTCACATATTCAGATCAATCATCTCTTCACTTCCACTCCCTTTTCTCAACGTATTGACCTTTCAACGGCCACATCATTTTTTCCACATCTTTGACTATTCAATAGCCACGTCAACATTTCGACAAGTTGACTATTCAACTCAATCTCAATTCCCATACGCAATTAGGTCACATAGACACTATGCAATTAATCACTCATCAATTAATTCACATATCAAGCATTTAAGGCATTTAATGCAAAAAATTTTATAACCCGAAAATTAGGGTTTGAAAAAGTGGGGCGTTACATTCCACCACCCTTAAAAGAAATTTCGTCCCGAAATTTGGTACCTCATGGAAAAAGATCCGGGTACAGTTCCATCATCTTGTCTTCAAGCTTCCACGTGGCTTCTTCATATTCGTGGTTCCTCCATAGTACTTTCACGCTAGCAATGGATTTATTTCTCAAGTTCTGAACTTTTCGGTCCAAGATCATTTGGGGTTTCTCTTCGTAGCTCATGTCGGAATTCAACGCGACTTCTTCGTAGTGAATCACGTGCTTCGGATCAAACACATATTTTCACAACTGCGATACGTGAAAGACGTTGTGCACGTTTCCAAGACTTGGCGGTAGCGCCAATCGATAGGCTACGGGTCCTATTCCTTCTAGAATTTCGTAAGGCCCAATAAAACGTGGTTTCAATTTTCCTTTAACGCCAAAACGTGTTATCCCTTTCGACGGGGACACTTTAAGAAAAACTTTATCACCGACTTGAAATTGTAAGTCAGTTCGTCGGACGTCAGCGTATGACTTTTGTCTGTCCTGGGCTTCCTTTATTCTCACACGAATTTGTCGAACGACTTCGACCATTTCTTCGACCGCATCGGGTCCTAGCACCCGTCGCTCTCCAACTTCATCCCAGTAGAGCGGCGATCTACATTTTCTTCCGTATAAAGCTTCATATGGCGCCATGTTGATTGTTGCTTGGAAGCTGCTATTGTAAGCAAATTCGATTAACGGTAGTGCGGTCTCCCAACTTCCGCCTCGGTCGAGCACTACGGCTCGTAGCATATCCTCGAGAGTTTGTATCGTCCTCTCGGATTGTCCATCGGACTGCGGGTGAAACGCCGTGCTAAAGTTCAATCTTGTTCCAAGTTCGCGCAGTAGACTAATCCAAAATTTCGATGTGAACTTCGGGTCACGATCGGACGTAATTGTCACTAGGACTCCGTGCAATCGCACGATCTCCTTTATGTAGATCCGAGCCAGTTTGCTCGATCCATGGGTTACCGGAATCGGTATGAAATGCGCACTCTTGGTAAGGCGATCTATAATCACCCAAATTGCGGTGTTCCCTTTTAGGGTCTTTGGCAAGGCCGTCACAAAATCCATGGCGATGTGCTCCCATTTCCACTCGGGTATCTCTAATGGTTGTAATTTTTCATGTGGTCGTTGATGTAATGCCTTCACCTGTTGGCAGGCTAAGCAACGTTCTACAAATGCTGCGATATCTCCCTTCATGCCATTCCACCAAAAGGACTTTTTCAAGTCTTGGTACATCTTCGTGCTTCCAGGGTGAGCAGTGTATGGAGTTTCATGAGCTTCGCTCATGATCTCGTTCTTAAGTTCTTCGTTGTTTGGCACGCACAACCTTCCTTCAAAGGTGAGGGCGTTGTCGGACTCCTCACTAAATTTTCCGGATTCACCGGTTCTTACTTCAATACGGATTTCCTCTAGTTCCGCATCCATCCGTTGCGCTGCAACGATTCTCGTTTTCAGATCTGGTTTAACCACCAAAGTGGCAATTCGCTCTTCCACTGTTTCAGGTGCTCTTATCACTTCTAATCGCATTTTGCTAAATTCTCGTATCAAGCTTTCTTCTTCCGTCGCAAAGGTAGCTATTTGCGAATGATCTCTACGGCTCAAAGCATCTGCCACTACATTTGCTTTGCCGGGGTGGTAGTTGATGTCACAATCGTAGTCCTTCACTAGTTCGAGCCATCTTCGTTGTCGCATATTCAAGTCTCTCTGCTCGAAGAAATACTTTAAGCTCTTGTGGTCCGTAAAGATTTCACATCTAACTCCGTAGAGAAGATGCCTCCAAATCTTTAGGGCATGTAACACTGCTGCTAACTCCAAATCGTGCGTTGGGTAATTCAACTCATGTGGTCTTAATTGTCGTGACGCGTAGGCGATCACTTTATTATTTTGCATCAATACGCATCCTAATCCAACCTTCGAAGCGTCAGTGTAGACTACGTAGTTCACTCTAGACTCGGGCACAGCTAACACTGGTGCGGTTGTCAATTTTTCCTTCAAGAGTTGAAAGCTTGCTTCACACTTTGAGGTCCAATTCACCTTGACTCCCTTCTTAAGTTGTTGCGTCATTGGTCTCGCTATCTTGGAGAATCCTTCAATGAATCTTCGGTAGTATCCTGCCAATCCTAGGAAACTCCGAATTTCGTTTGGTGTTGAAGGCGACTTCCATTGTTGTACTGCCTCAACCTTGGCGGGGTCCACTCGGATTCCTTCTGCCGACACAATGTGTCCTAGAAAATTCACTTCCTTCAGCCAGAATTCACACTTGCTGAATTTGGCATACAACTTCTCGGTCCTCAACGTCTCCAACGTGATTCGTAGGTGCTCCTCATGCTCCTTCTCGTTCTTTGAGTAGACTAGCACGTCATCTATAAAGACTAAAACGAATTTATCCAAGTACGGATGGAATATTCGATTCATCAAATCCATGAATACCGCTGGGGCATTCGTCAATCCAAACGGCATCACCACAAACTCGTAGTGGCCATATCTTGTGCGAAACGCAGTCTTGGGTATATCCTCCCTTCGAACTCGTAGCTGGTGACCGGACCTCAAGTCCATCTTTGAAAAGACTCTTGCTCCTCGCAGTTGGTCAAACAAGTCGTCTATCCTTGGCAGTGGATACTTCATCTTTAGGGTCAACTTGTTTAGCTCCCTATAATCGATGCACATCCTCATTGATCCGTCCTTCTTCTTCACGAAGAGTACTGGTGCGCCCCACGGCGAGACACTAGGTCTAATGAAACCTAAGTCCATGAGTTCTTGGAGTTGTATCTTTAATTCCTCCAACTCTTTTGGCGCCATTCGATATAGTGCCTTTGATACGGGTGCGGCTCCCGGTTCAAGGTCAATCGTGAACTCCAATTGTCGATCTGGCGGTGGTCCACGTAACACTTCTGGAAAAACGTCGGGAAATTCTTGCATGACAGCAACATCTTCCATCTTCTTCTCGTTTTTCTCCTCTCCATGGAGGTAGACAAGATAGGCAGTTCGCCCTTTTTTCATCATTGCGGTCGCTTGAAGCGCGGATATGATGGCGATTCGCCGGTTCATCGAGATTCCGTGGTATATGATGGGTTCGCTTCCCGGAGCTTGTAGAGATATTTGCCTCTCCTTACCACGAATCGTCGCAAAGTTCGTTGTCAGCCAGTCCATTCCCAAGATTATATCGATCTCTCCCATCGCCATTACTTGCAGGTCGTGAGCGACTAATTTTAAGATCTCGTAAAAGAATTTCTACGTTTGAGCATGCTCGAGAGATTTATATCGTCCCACCCACTGGTGAAGACACCATCATCTTATCAAAAACCAATTATCACATTAGTAGTCATGCCTTGATCATCAACCATTCGTACACATATTTCCTTTCTCAAGAGATTATTGTTTAAGTTCGGTCTTCTAGCAGCTTGTGACAGGTAGTTGGTTGTTGCAGAATATCTAACGTCTCGTTTATTGATTATGTTGATGCTTTTAGTTGGTGTAAAAATTTCCGCGCGTGATTCGAAAGCACAATTCTAACATTTCCTTGAGTCTATTATCAATAATTCGAAAATTGATCAAACAGTCTTACTTGGATAGAAATTGATTTCAACTCAAAAAAAAAACACCATCAAAATGTCTTTCATCGGAAGGCTCCAAACTTAATAAAGGAAACAAGGATAATATTTCTAGCTTGACACTTCCAAATCTCATCATTGACAATTGGTTTGAAACAAAGCGAGGACTAAGTTCCATTGAACTTAACTCGTCCATTCTGAGAATTTAAATGGGTTTAGAGGGATCAAGTAAAACCCATAAAGCTTAAGAATTTACTCCAGACGAGAGTTCGAAAGAACATGAGGTAGGTCATGAAAACAGGATGAAACTACCATAAATCTCAAATTCCATAGCAGACTGCCCGATCAAAATTTGCAAAAATTCCGGACAGCAATGAATGATATCGTTCAAACATGTCAAAGCCTAAAACAATCAGTCGCGACAGAATTTAGAAACATAGACAAATGTCATGAAGTAGCACTATCAATGGTTCAATGACATCATGGTATTGAAAAATGAAATCACATCAATGGATTCACGGGTTTGTTGAGGGCAACCCAAAGTGATTGGAACTTTTCAGAAAATTAACACGATCAAACCCGTTTAACGAAAAAGAGAACATCGTAGCCTCAACTTGGTGTTGGCGAAAGAAAAATCATTGAGCTACAAAGAATTTCACTTCTGCAAGAGCGAACTAGCGAAATGAAGAGGTGAACAAAATTTCAAGTAGAATATTCCATCATTTGAATAAATTAGGTCTGGAGATGTGATCATACTAAAGGTCATAACTGCAAACAACTTTAGGATCAAAGTTCAATGACGGAGGCTCGTAAATTCAAATATCGTCCTTGTGAATGACGAATTAAAGAAGACCACTCAATCCAGATGTCCAAAGTTACAAGGGCAAACACCAAATTTTCAAGCCAAGTGAGTCATGACTCGTTATAGGAAAAGAAATAATGGATATCACTTGCAAGTTGTGAATCAACCAAGGCGTTTAAATAGACAATGGCTCACGGTCATTCAAAACGTCCCGAAAAGAACTTAGGATCCAAGTAAGTACTGTTGATTTAAAAATCGGCCATTCAAGCTACGAAGGTCGCACTCTCTCGCACATTTTTCGCGAGCATGAACATGGTAGCATCGTTCTATGAAACCGTGGATTCCAAATTGAGATTCATCGTATCATCGAAATTAATAACTATTTTTGATGGTCGCATCTTCAAAGTCTTCTTCTTGCCATGCCACATGGTCATTTTTGATTGCCATTATACACGCGATCTTAATGTGTCATAAACGTCGTCGTATTGCCACTTTGGCAGGGTATGCAAGACTGCATAGTTTTATTAGCTCTTAGGTATGATCTCACCCTTGTAAGGATACACCAAGTTCAACATACACCCTTAGTCAATCAATCATTCATGGAATCGCATTTCATAAATCATGTAGTTCATGCGCATGTACATCACAATCACAGCTCACAACCACACGCGTATCATGCTTTTCCTTTCACAGTTTCATAGTCATGAAATTTCAATCACATAGGCATAAAGTTTTGTCGTTCATGGAAGCAACGTGTATTTCCTTCAAGTTAATTCTTTAGTTTCGCAGAAGTGATAACAAATCTCAACATCAACCAATACAAATTCACAATCATACTTCAATATCCATCAAATTCAACGCCTTCATGCCTCATTGTTAAAAACAATTTGTATATTCTCATAATGTCTCCCAATTCGTATCTTCACAACATTTTCCAAAAGCCATAGTATTTACTTCACATTTCCCATAGGTGTTGTTTCACATACAATCAAGAGATCACAGTCATATAGGATTTCATTCATCCAAGCACAAAGAAGTCTAACACGTATTCGCCGATTTTCTTTATCGAGTAAAATACAAGTTCACTTGCACAACATCATTCATCATTCTTGGCATAATCGCACTTAGCAATTTCATATCCATGCATATACATCATTTCACACTCCCAAGAAATATTTTTTTTTTCAAAGACATCATATTAACTTCTATTACCATTGAAATATTTTCATTTTCACCAGAGTAATATTCCCATCGCAATTTCCAACATCTCACAATTCAAATCAATACTCATAGATATCGTTCATCACGAAAATCACAAATCATATAGAATCTCATTTATTCGATTCGTAGCGATCTTAGTCGCAAATCACTTGCATAACAGCATTCATCTTTTATTTTGCATAATCATAATCCGCAAATTTCAATTGCATGCATAATCATCATTTTATACTCCATCACAAATTTCCAAATATCACAACAACTCCCATTCGCTTCAACTTCCAATATTTCATAATTCAAATCAATATTCAAGAGATACTTGTTACCTCATTCATCGTGGTTGAGCGGAGACGAGTTGCGGTGTTGAGCCTTCGACGATTATCCATTAATCAATTTACACAAATTTCAGATTTTTAATTCAACAAAACTCTTGGGTCCAGAGCGGAAAGAACTGAGGCTCTGATACCAACTGTAACGACCCGCCCATCTAGGGTATAATAAATGCGGCGATCGTTAACTAGGCGGACTTAAATGCATCAAAGATCATGGGCTAGGGTTCCATTTTAAAAGGGATTTAGCCAAAGCATTTAATGAACAATTGAGCAGAAGAAGAAATAATGCCTTAGCAGTGAAATCCAAAAAGACTATCACAATAAATGCTCCAAAATAGCAAAGGTTCCAAAATAGACTCATATGTTTCATGTTCAAAAATATTCCCACGTCCTAAAAGAGTTTATACCCAACCAAAGATCACGAGTTTTCATAACATAGCGGAAGCGATCAAGAGAGAAGTGAGGCCATGTATGGAGACACAACGACACTTTAAGTACCAACAGATCATCTTATTATTTCCTACTCAACACCGCCGCCCGCTCGCCACCGCTCAACCTGCACATAGGGAAAACACATGCAGGGCTGAGTACTTATAATCATACTCAGTGGACTCATTGCCGAAAACAGTTTTATCACAATTATAGTTATCATGCCATTCTCAAGTGTCCATCGGGGTTTTAACTTTAGAAAGACCCGAGGCACCAAAATATTTTCTTTACCAAATATCACGGTCGCGCAACCATTTTTCTCATCGACGTTTACCATATCCTCATTCTACATGACAAGGACTGCGGCCGCAATCCAGGTCACTAGACCGGCCGACCCGTACGCCAGCACTCGGTCTAACATTGGTGTACACTAACCCAAGTAGAGTTTGCGGCTCTACAAGGATCCGAATTCGATTAAATCAATAGTGGCATAGCCACGAGGGATAGGCACGACAAAACAAATCAAGGCATGATAACACATATCTCGTTCTCATCAATATCAGTTTAGGACAATGTCCTTATTTTAAAAGAAAGCCCACCTCGTCGGCTTATCTCGAAAGTAGTCTCTTCTCCTCGTTTATCACGCTGAGAGCGCGAAGTATCACCTTTAAATTAGGCGTATCACAAATCAGTTTCACTCATTGACTTCAAAATATGCATGTTTCCCATATTTCCCTTTTTCCCATCGATTACTTTCAAAATCATCAATCAAAATCAAAGTATGATTAGCATATCATTTTTATTCAAATAACAACTCCAATTCACCATTAAATCGTGTCACGCATGAGTGTTCCACACACACAACACACGCACACGAACACCACACTTGTGCACGCCTCGGTCGGCGTGCACACACACACACACGGTCACATACACACACACATCCATGCATCCCAAAATTCATCAATTTATTTCCCCTTCACTCAATCTAAATGCATGTGGAAACAAGAACACCGATTGATCGGTAGAAGAAGAGGAGATCAATAATTAAAGTACCTTTTCCAAAAGAACGAACGGTAGAAACAAGGAATTAGTCTTGATTCTTCAATAATCTCTTGAATTTCACTTGAATTCTTCTCAATTGATGAAGAAATCTTGTAGAAAACTTGAAGAAAATATGGAGAAAGTGGGAGAGAGATTTTCGAAATTGTTGAGGAGTGGGGCGCCGGTTTTTGGTGTGCTAGGGTTTGATCTCTTTCTCATATTTATAGAGTGCCAATAATAATATCCCAATAATTAAATAAATAAAAGATTTGGGAGAGATATTGGGGAAATGGCGTTAATTAGTTGAGAAGTAAGAGGATTTTCGAATTTTGTAGGCTATTTTAATAGCCTATAATTAATTCAAATATTTCACGGAGTAGAATAATATATCACGGAGCATGAATAAAATAAAATACTCCCCAATTTAATATCAAAAGTGGCGTGTGATTTTCAATCTCAAAAAGGGATTTAATAATAATCCTAATTAAATTAGGATATGGTAAGATCTCCTTAGATTTGGCAAGATATGCTAGGATATTCTAGCATATTTATATTTATTCATGGAATAGAATAAATAAGGGATCAAATAAATAAATAATTCCCTCTTCTCCAATATATGATATTTTCGAAAATCTCACGGGAAAAATCAAAGGTGGAGTTCGAAAATTCCATGTAGGAATTATAGAGTATTTGGACTTTGGATTTAATTTGGATAATTATCCCAAACAAATAATTAAATCCAAGAATAATATTATTTCTTCTCCAATAATCATGATGGCCGAAAATTCCACATGGTTTAAGAAATGCTCCTATTATTTTTCTCACTCATCCCTTAGCAAAATAAATAATAATTCCCCCACAATTATATTTCTCCGCATCAAATATTCACATATTCAGATCAATCATCTCTTCACTTCCACTCCCTTTTCTCAACGTATTGACCTTTCAACGGCCACATCATTTTTTCCACATCTTTGACTATTCAATAGCCACGTCAACATTTCGACAAGTTGACTATTCAACTCAATCTCAATTCCCATACGCAATTAGGTTACATAGACACTATGCAATTAATCACTCATCAATTAATTCACATATCAAGCATTTAAGGCATTTAATGCAAAAAATTTTATAACCCGAAAATTAGGGTTTGAAAAAGTTGGGCGTTACAGTTAGACAATTGTTTCATAGTGAAATGGAGTGTTTAATGATAAAAAAAATATATATATAATTGATTAAAAAGTTGAAACGTCCAACTTTCCTTTTAAATTAATGAAGTGTGTGAGTAAGATATAAAGTACAGTACGCTAAATTATGTCGTGTACCATAAGCCTTTTTTCCAATTGTACAATGTTATGTATAACTATTATCACTGGTCCAATGAATATTGGTTATGAAAGAGGCCCATTAGATTAAACTACGGCCCCGAATCAGTTCTAGAACAGTTATATCGTAGTAACAATTTTAAATTGGACCTATTTGTTCTGTTAATTATTTAAGGGTTACCACAAATTAATCATCTTGATTTTTTATTCAAGTGGCAAACATAAAAGAAAAAATTATTAGCACATTTTCTTTTAGCCGTTTTAGGACATAGTTTCAAACTCTATTGTTATATTATAATAATCTTATCAACTAAAGACATATACTCCTAGTTATTTTTATCAACAATTTCTTAAAATTTATACCTATTAAATTTTGTATAAAAGGAGTATATTTTATTGTATAATCAAGATAGTCGCACTAGAATATCGTATAATCCGTATGTAATGACACGTGTAGTTCAACTGATTACATATTTTCCACTCATGCACTATACTTGTTGACATGGACAAGTCTTTAGTCGATGTTAGAAAGATGCTTAATAATTAGTGAGAATTACGGTTCACTATAATGTTTGCTTGCTAAATTCCATTTTTAGTGTCAAGACGTACAGTAATGATTAATTTCATTATTTCATTATCATTTTACATTATAATGGGCGCAGACGTACAGTAATTAATTTCATCTTAATTCACTCGAGATATTAATTAAATTAATAAAATTATGGTAATGAATAAATTTGTTTCTGCGTCCTTTTTCACGACACACTAAAAGAGTCAATATTTGACTTGGAATGTTGATTATTGGTCCATCAGAAGACGTGTGTTTATTTGACAAACTAAAAATAATCATAAACCGGTTAAGATTTAGCAATTAGCCTTAACATGACCGCATAGACTTATAGTGCTTCAATAAAGACGACGGAATTTGAACAAATGGTACCAGTAAAGGGATATTGGCATCTAATATTATGGATTTTTCAAAAAAGTTAGTTTTTCCTACTAATTTTGAAATTGACAAATAATATCACAAATTTTACCCTATGTTTATTATATTCCACCAATGAAAAGAATTCTGGCTATATTAATCTATCGAACAACAAATTCGGAAGATGTGTTTCAAGAAAAACTATTCTCAAAGATAGAAAATCTTGAAACTCTTAAAGTTGTTGTCGTGAAATTACGAAAAAAATCTGTATCATGAAATTATTTGCCGGAATTTTTTCATTGGTGGAAAATGACAAACTCGAAGTAAAGTTCGTGATATTATTTGCCAATTTTTAAAGTTCATGTGAAAAACCAACTTTTTGAAAGTTCCATGATATTAGATATCAATATTCCTATTTTTTAAGGGTTTTGCTAACAAAACAAAAAAGAAATTTGAATTAGTATTACTGAAGAGCAGTTTTAACCGGCATATGTTCGGACAAGTTTTAACATTTTCAAGTTTATTCACGACGGATTTTCAATAATGTTTGAATTAATAAAAACAAATAAATTGTTATACGATGAAAAGAAAAAGTATCTAAATTTGTTAGAGATGCGTAATTAAATGAGGGCAGTTAATGTCAAAAACTTCGGCATGTGGTTGGCACCGACCATTTCTTAATCACCTTTCGAAATATTTTACTCCTAGTTTGAGGTTCAAATATTCTACTTTTAGGGTGAATTTTAGGAAGCATGACCTATTGAAAAGGTAATAATGATTAATGAAAAGTGTCACTTTTATGTGGAACACATTATTGTTTTATTCATGAAAATAATCATTTTTATTCATAAAAGCGATTATTTTGCTATAGCAAAATCACTCTATTAAAGGAGTTTCCTAAGGGCATCCGCATCGCAAACGCGATGCTGTCTCGGTCTAGTCTCGACGAGACGAGACACCTCGTCGCGCGACGCGACGAGACATCTCGTCGCGCGACGCGTGACGCACGCTGGATGATGGCGTGACGCCCACTCGCCGGCCCGCGAGTGGGCGTCGGAATTATGAAGTAATTTAAACGGTCAAATGACCGTTGGAACAAACGGTCGATTTTTTTGATTTTTTTTTCTTTTCTTTTATTATGCTATAAATATACTCCATACTCTATTCACCATTTTACACACAAACACTACTCTCATTCCTCTTCCATTCACTACACTCGTCTATTTCTTTCTTTCAAATTGTTGAAAAAATGTCCGGCGATAGAAACTCCAGCGGCGGCGGCTCCGGCAGGCGGCGCTCCGGCGGGTTCGACTTGAACTCGTTCGACGATTGGGCGATCATGTACCAATTTTTGGGTACTCCCGGTTCGTTGCCGGGCACCCAAGCCTCGACCACTCCGCCGGCGTACCAAACACCACATTTTGATGTGGATGCATACTATCGTCCCTCACCCCAGAGGTACGGGCAATCGCCGGGATTATCCCAAATTCCGGAGAATTTTTTGGCGCCTGAACGCACTTTGCCCGACTAGCCAATAGATGGAGGCTCCGGCTCCGGCAGGATCGGCATCAGGCTCGGCGTCAATGCCGATGAGGAAGAGGAGAAAGAGGGAGACCACGAGGTTGTGGGGGACGGCAGCCGTCATCCATACAGCCAAAACGAGACGTTGGCTCTGTACGACGCTTGGATCAGCGTCTCGTACGATCCCGTCGTCGGGAATCAACAAACCAACAAGTGTTTTTGGAAAAGAGTCACCGAAGTTTACAACGCACGAAGGCCGAAGAACACCTTTGCCCGCAACGTGAAGATGCTCCGCAGTCATTGGGAACGATGATACAAAGATGTCAAAAAATTTTGCGCGATATATAGGGAAGAAGAGGCGAATTATCAGAGCGGAGCCAGTGGAGCCGACATTCTGAGAGCGGCGTTGCGGGTCTTCAAAGACGACGTCGGTAAAGATTTCAAGTTTGTCGATGTTTGGTCGCAAGTCCACCACCTTGAAAGGTGGTGATAAAGCTCGTTTCATGCATCGGTTTAGGGTTAAAATACTGTGCATTTGGGGCGCTAATGTGCGTTTATGAGTTCAGGTGCGTAGTAAATCTGCTGGGCCTAGGAGTTGCAGTTATCGGACCTGGCAGATGCAAAAGAGATGAAATTGAAGCAAAAATCAGAAGTCTTCGTTCGGACCTGGGAGAATCAAAAGTTGGCGACAGGAGCAGAATGGAGCGAGAGCAGATTATTTTAAAGAGTCTTACTCAAGGGGCAAGAGCGTAAAATCACCAGAGGGATACCCTAGGGATCAGAGCCTCACATATATAAAGAGCTCAACCTTGAAGAACAAGACATCCAAAAACGGCACTTCTGCACTTTCCTAGCTCTAGCCGTAGTTCCACACTTCAAATTTTCATTTCGTCTGTTGCGCACTTGGACATGGAGGATTCTGGCCACCGTGGTTCTTACCGTCATCGTTATTTTGCTGTGTAACACCGCCTTGTGAAGGCGAAGAAACAATCTTATTTGCTTTCGTTTAGTACTTTGTGGTTTTTAAGTTTCGCGACTTTAGCTTCTGACTTTGATCTACTGGATTCAGACCTATTTCTAGTTATTATGGAAGTTTATGTTTGCTTTTGGTTGGATATCTCTGAGTTTATGTTTATTTCTCGCTGTTAGCTTTCGTCTTGTTATTGTTGGATGTCTGGAGCTGAAATATGTTGGTTTGTTGATGGAGGTTGGGGATTCGCGTATGGAGATGTTTGGATTTGTTAAATCTTGGTGTTTTTGAGTTGGAGTTTCGCGTATTTGGTGTTTGCTGTTTACGTTGTGCATGATTATGGCTGTTTACTTTCTGTTTTTGCATCCTTTAGGTCCAGTAGCGTAGATCTGTTAGCTTAGGCTTTAATTTCTCGTTTTAAGTTTAGATCTAAAGCTTGCTCTGTTTTCATGGTGTTTAATACTCTGTTTTTATCAGCTATTCTCGTTTGATTCCCGAAGAAGATGAAGTTGTTGGTAGTTAGAACCAGATCTACTTTATGTCAGCATTTTTCAGCATGTACTTTACTTTTCTGCATTGTCCCCTAGACCTGTCAGTACGATCTGCTTTGTCTTTTTTACTTTTCTGCATGCTTTTCCAGACCCTGGTAGTTTAAGGAAATTTGTCTTTACTTTTCGCTTTATGCTTGTCTGCCCAAATTAGGAAAGTCTGTTTAGTTAAGTTTACTCCAGTTGTCTTAGAACTTTAAAATATCTCAGTCATGTATGTTCCGTACGCTCCCAGTTCTTAGACCCAGTAGGTAGAGTTAAGTTTTTCTATCTCTTAGACCCAGTAGTTTTAAGTTCTCGACCCACAAAAATTGTGTGACAGCAGTCAACCCCTTTTCCCAAAACATCCTCAAATGCAGTTTCGTAACACCTTCTTCCTCATGGGATCGATCCTTTACTTCCATGTGCTAAGTTGTAGTATAGTGGGTTGAGGTTTTTGAAGGAATAGAGTGCACCCAACGACCCCTTTCTGATAGTTTCACGATCTTCTAGCCTCTGAAGTCTAGTCGAATCCTCTGGACCTGTTAGATCGAGAGACACATATCACACCACACCTGCACTGCACTCTAGAGTCTTGTCAAAATGGCGCCGTTGCCGGGGAATGCATGGTGTTATTTGTGTGTTTGCGAATGTTTTGGTGTAAATAGTTTATTTACTATGTTTTCTTTTGTTTCTTTTTTCAGTTTATGAACAGGAGCTACCGGTTCGGATACTGGAACAACTCACCTGGTTGGAGAAGCGCCCAGACTAGTTGGCGGGTCAAGGAAGCGATATTCCCAGTTACCACCAGATCGGGGCTTACAACAGGGGATCCAGTTCACCTGAGTTCGGAGAGCGACGAGGAGTCAACTTCGTCAGTTAAGAAGGAACCAAAGTCAACCTCAGAAACAGAGGAGGAAAGCGTTGAAGGTATGGCCAACGCAGGCGATAACGATCCGGCGATCGGCTGGCTCACTGCCTATTTAGATGGCGAGCCAGCCCAGGCTATCGTCTCTACCCAGCGCCAGAGGGCGATCGACATCAAAACTAATGTGCTGGGTATTCTACCCAATTTCTCGGGTCGGAGGAATGAATGTCCATATGAATTCCTCGGATGCAGTCACAGTGAAAAATGAAGAAAGGATGGATGCCCGAGTGGATGCAAGGATGGATGTTAGAATGGAGCAGCTGAAGAAGATTATTCTAACTGCCCTGGGGAAGAACGATTCACCGGGTCCAACAGAAAAAGATAAACAAGCACTGGGTCCAAAGGATGGTTACAATTATTGCGGATCTCAAGGAGGGATGGATTGTCCAGCCCATATAAATGCTGTGGGAAATTGGAACCAAAATAATCAGGGCAGTAATTGGAACCAGTGGAAAATTAAAGACGCTCCATGGAGGGACAATCCATGCTTCAGGTGGTCCGATGGGAATCAAAACCCTCAACTCCAGATTACTAACTCAAAAGGAAACCAAGGGAACCAATCCAACTGGCCCGGAAGGAATCAGGAGGGACAAGGCAGCTGGAATCAAGGAGCACAAGGTAATTGGAGTCAGGGAGGTCAAGGAAATCAACCCAGCTGGAACAATAGGAATCAAAACAACCAGGGAAGCTCATATGTACCCCCACACCAGAGGAACAACAACTATTAGGGACCAGAGAATCAGTACAACAATAACCAAGGAGGTCAAGGAAACTTTCACCCGCATCAGGGGGTGAACCAAATCATGGTCAAGGGCCAAGTGGCAGTCAACCGAACTCTCGGACCCAGAGGAATCTGGATGATATGGTCCATGACCTAGTGAGTTCTCAACAGCACATGCAAAACAACTTGCTGGCAAATAATGACGTGGTCCACAAGCTCCAGGATGCTCAGCAGGAACACAAGGCCGCGATGGATCTGATGTCAAATCAATTATCTCAGATCGCAACGTCCCTGAGCGACATGCGAGGAAATGAAGAGACGATTCCAGCCTCAGTAAAGCCACCAGAAAGGGCAAATATCAGCCAAGTTACCATGAGATCCGGGAAAGCATATGAAGGGCCCAAGCTGAAGGTAAATGATGAAATGCCAGTGCCGATGAGAGAGGATGTTATCCACCCGGTCCAGCAAAAAGAAGAAGTTAGGGCAGAGGATGATGTCCAAGCCGGTGATTTGGGAGGACCGTTACCTCGGATGACTGACCCATTTTTCTTAGACCCGGAGCCTGAGGTAGAAACTGAAAAAGAGAAAGGAGAGGCGGAAGAGCCCTCTAAGGAAGATCCGACCAACGCAACAAAGAGGATTAAACCTTTCCCCTACCGAGGGGATGCCAAGAAGAAAAAGGACAATCCCGTGGATTTCATGGAGATCTTTGGAAAGCTGGAGATCAATCTCCCGTTCCTGGAGGCTATGAAGTTGCCCCCGTTCAGAAAATTCATTAAGGAGTTCATTGCGGGCAAGGCAAAATCCGATGGAAAGATCGTGATCGGGGAGAATGTATCTACAGTAATTCAAAAGAGGATAATGCCGTCGAAGCAAACTGACCCAGGTATGTTTACCTTACCTATCACTATAGGAGGTGTCAGAGTCGAGCATGCTATGTGTGATCTAGGTGCATCTATTAATGTGTTACCGCTTTCCATATATAAAAAACTAGTAGGTTCAAGAATGACTGATACGAAAGTGGTAATCCAGTTAGCTGATAGATCATGCATTTTAGCCCTGAATGAGTATTAGAAAATGTGATAGTAAAAGTTTATGATTTTCTATACCCTGCTGATTTCCATGTGATAAAGATGAGTGACAACGAAACTGCTGAGTCTAGTGGCGTACTTTTGGGAAGACCATTCTTGAGGACCGCTAAGACTATAATTGATGTTTTTGATGGCACCATCTGTTTAGATTACAATGGGGAGAAATTCACTTTTAGCATTGATGAAGCTATGAGGAAGACACTTGACGTGGAAAACCTCCATTTTGTTGATGTCATTAACCCCCTGGTCCAGGAGTTTCTTGAGACCGAACTATTGCAGGAACAGGCTGATACCTCGGAGATGACTGAATCTATGAGGAAAGAAGTTGCAGGATGGTGTGCAGCAGTTATTAAGCAAGAGCTATCTGATGAAGAAATCACAAAGGCAATAATGGATTTCTGTGGCAAGGGAGGATCCCCTGGGTCGAAGGGATCAGTCCAACTAGCCAGTATGGAAAAGTTGCCAGAGTTGGACGAGCTGGTCAAGAAAGGTATGCAGAAAAATCCGTTGCCCCCTGAAGTACCCCCTCCGAAGAAAGAGTTGAAGAACCTTCCTCCGGGTCTGAAATATGCCTACCTAGGCGAGGGCGAATCTCTGTCTGTCATAATCAACAGCCTTCTGACCCAGGAGCAAGAAGTCAAGCTATTGGAAGTGCTGGGGAGGAACCAGAAAGCAATAGGGTGGACTCTATCTGACCTAGTGGGGATCAGCCCCGATCTATGTATGCACCATATCCGTTTAGAAGAAGGAGCCAAGGCGCACCGGGATCTCCAGAGGAAACTCAACCCCAACAAGAGGGAGGAAGTCTTAAAGGAAGTATTGAAGTTGCTGGCCCTGGGAATCATATACTCCATTCCCGATAGTGAGTGGGTCAGTCCTGTCTGTTGGGGTTTGTATACGAAAAGATGCTTCGAGCGTACATGCCTTTGTACAGTCAGCTTGTGCATGTATACGAGAAACGTCACGTCCACTTGTTTACCTATTTATGAGAATAAATGATATAATATAATGGTTTATTATTGAAATATAATAAACAAGTCTAAGGCTTTTTACTAAGAAGGTCAAGTAGGGAAATTCGATGAATCTCCTCATGAGTTTTCCAGTAGGGGACTTGGCCAGATCTAGTAAGAAGAAAAACGTATTCACAACCTAGATGGGCTTTGGCTACCTATTGGAACGGTTGCGGTGTTTGTGATAATTCTCTCTTACCTAAGAAGAGATTATCAACATCGGTGTGGTAAAGCACTGAAAGGATCTAATTCGAAATGTATTCTTTATTGCTATCTACTGTAAGAATATATTTCAGAAAGTTTAGTATTTTCTAGTCTATGATATTAATATCAATATTGTTTATTCAATCAAACGCCGCTTTGACTTATCAATATGTGAGAGTTTGTACGTAACTCAAGTTCATGATATCTTGGGTGGTAGTAATTGAATAACATGAAGGTATTGGAATATTATTTCATAGAATTCGCGGCCCAGTGTGGTATGATTAAATCCCTAAGGGGTGATCCCCAAGAGGTGTTTGAAAAAGGAATTTATTATTCAGAAAACTGCGCAGTTGGAATTTATTCCACGAATAATAAATAAAGTTTCAAACTAGAAAAACTCTTTGGAGAATTAATTTAATTCTAGTCACGTAGCAGACAAAAGAATTAAATTGACGGATCAAGATAATCTTAAACGCGAGAAATATTATAAAATAAAATGGACCCAAGTTATTTGTAATTTGGTGATTTAAGTGGGAGTGCAATATTATTCTTTAGTGGAACAAAATAATATTCCATTGATAATATATTAAATCATGGGTCATTTGATTTAATTAGTAATTTATCTAATGGGTGAGCCCAACACTTAAGTCATTCCATGGATCCCCATCCTAGCCCAACAAGTCCATTATAAATAGTGATGAGATGTGAAAACCCTAACACACCATTAAACACAACACTCCTCCCCCTGAACCCTAGTAGCCTTCTGTCACGACCACAACTCCCTAGTGCTAGTGAGCGTAGCTATTTCGCGACTAAACAATTCTCAGTAATCAAGGAACAACAATAAAAAGGATGAAATCACTTAAATCAATAGTATCAAGGGCATATGGGTACCTAGTCAAAACGTGTTCAGAGTATCAAGACTAAGTTCATAGCTTTCTAGCACAAAATTCTAGATTTGCAGCGGAAGAGTCCAAGACAAAATAGCACGTATGAAGACATGCTACCTTGGGCTACCTATCTACTTATTTAAGGATCGTTCCCAACACCTTCGCCTGCTCGTCCACGTTCAACCTGCACATTTGAAAATAACATGCAGGGCTGAGTATTTGATATACTCAGTGGGCACATTGCCAAAAATGGTTCTATCTTTAATTGTCAATGCCACAGTTGAGTGATCACGGGGTTTTACTTAAAAGACCCGAGTCACTAAAAAATACTTTTCCTTGAGTAAAGATTTGATTGCGCAATCACATAACATAGATATACCATATCTGAAACTGATGTGAACCGGGAATGTGGCCACATTCCACGACGGTCACTGGACCGGCCAACTCCTTTGTTAGCTCACGGTCCCCTCATGTGTACACTAGTCCGAGTAGGGTTTGCGGCCCTACTGGGACCCGAATTCGATTTAACTTAAATTGGCATAGCCAAGCAGATAGGTAATCATAAAACAAAACATGGCATGACAATATACTTGAGCAAAGAATCACATTTTCATACTGAAATCACGTTTTGAAAGAATGCCCACCTCAAAAGCTAAAGCTCCTTCCGAAATTTCCTTAACTTGGTCTTAGATGACGTTCGAAGACGTCCCTTTAGGAAATAAAATGATACTTAATTAGATTTTTGAGATATCCATTAAGCTTAAACATGAATGCATCCTAAGTGCGTGATCATTTTATTCTTAAAAAATTTCTAGAAGAGTTCTAGAATTCTTGAATATTAATTAAATCAGTAGATTTAATTAAATTGGAAAATTATTCGCTTAACTAGAGGGTGCTACCTCCTATGCCATTTATTTAAGTACTAAGAAAAATTTAGGCTCGAGGTCTATTCATCGTTAGTGTATCATAATTTCTTAAAATTTAATCATTTGAGCACTTATACTAAATTCCGGAAAATTAGACTTATCCTCGTGAAAAATAAATAGCGGGCCATTAATTATTTAATCAACAACATAGGAGAGCCCATGATTTAATTAAATTCTTAGTGTATACTTTTATTTTAGTTGGTGGCCCAAACTCCATAATTAAATTCTATAACAAGGCAGCCCATTTCTAAATATTTCCTAAGTCCATATTTGTTTCTAATAGAGAGGCCCAACAATTTTAGAAGAGGTAGGCCCAACAATTTCTCATACCCATCGTCTCTCTCTCAAAACATTTCTCAAAGAACAGAAATTCCCAAATTGAAGAAATGGAAATCCCTAATTCTTCTCCCCCTTCATCTCGTCTACATCGCCGCTCAGCTGGGTCGCCGGAGCACCGCCGGCTCCAGCTCCTCGACGTCACGGAGTCTCCGGCGGCTCGTGCCAGCAAGTTCCGCCGTCGCAGTACAGCTGGCAGACGCTCTCGGTCCACTTCGCAGGCCAGCGCCGCCGTACGTGAGCTCAGCGAGGCAGTACTGCCGTCGCAGTCAGACACTCCGTAAGGCGGGGTTGTCGCCTGTGCTCCTCTGTCGCTCTCCGTTGAAGTCGCGGAGGAGTTCTCGGCATCTTCGTCGCGCCAGCCAGTTCCGCCGTCGCCGCACGGCTGAGGCCTCGCCGCTCCCCGACGCGGTGGAACAGCCGCTGCTGTCCCGTGATCTACCGAGACTTCCCGATTCCGTCGAAGCTCGCTCGTCGCCGGATAGCCGTTCGGTGGCCGGCCTAAAGCTAAGTCTTCGGTCTTTGCTTATTTCCCCTTTTATTTACTTCAATTCTTAATGAGGGTGAGTCAGTTTATGTTCTTAAACATGAGTTGCATAGCTGAGGCAATTCGTGAAAACTGCTGGGCGAGAAAAAGGGCCTAAGCCTATCGTTCTTGTGCTTGCTCTAATGTGTGAAGTGAACTAGAATTCTGTAACTTGCATTCATGATTCAAAAACGTAGGGGTGAGGGTTAGCTATGGGGTTGCTACTGAGGTTTAGGTAAAAGCAGTAGCCTATTGTTTCCCTTGTTTCATTATGTTGTTAGATTATTAAGTGGTTTCCTTGTGCTTAAACAAGATTGTGTTGTGGTGTTCTACATGGATGAAAAAGGAGTGACATGGAGGGTGTTGATGATTTACCTGTTGTGGTGAAAGGGACCAAAAGGAGGGATGGAGTGCTCCTGATCTTAGCTCGCTCACTGCCCTCTTTTCCTAGAATTTCACTCTCTAATTTTCTCAAAGAAATTTGCTGGATTTGTTGTGTGTGTGAAGGAGTTCAGAGGCGGTGTGGAGGGTCTTTAAATAGACAGAATGTGTACTCGTGAGACCTTAATTGAAACTGTTGTATTGCCTTGTTTTCTTCTTGCAGCAAATCTCTCTTTTCTTTTTTTTCTTCGCCACTCTTAATTAAGAAACTTTGGTTTTATGCCTGCATCCAAGTACTCCCAAATTAATGATTTCTGTTTGGTTTCGTAGTGGTACAAGGTGGAGTTGCAGAGGCCGCTGGAAAAGGGTGGAAGGCAGACATTGGCTTACCCTTTTGGGTAAGTCTTGGTCCTCTAGCAAAAAAGAGTTGTCTCATTTCCCACAATTAAAGCTTTCATTAATTTCCTTTGTTCTCTTAGAACTAATATTTGTTCTTACTTTGCAGGAGAATATGCAAGTCCTCGGCTATCAAGCTGCTGTCCGAGATGGCTCGCTGCCTCGGGCCTTCGTGCTCGCTGCCTGGCTCGACGGCTGTGCGGATAGGGGCGTGGTGGAGTGCGACGTGGGCTCGGGAGAAGAAGCACAGAGTGCAAGCCATATTAGACTTTATTTCCTTATGCTTTTGGTCCATTCAAGAGTATTTGTAGTAGTGTAGTATCACATATTTTCTTCAAAAATTTTCCATACGTGAGATGATCGTATAGATTAATTAAATCTCTAGTTCGGCATTAAACATAATGAAAAGATAATAAAAGGGGCGGGTATTACACCTTCGCCGTCTCTCTCTTTCTCTCCTTGCCTCGGTTTTCATGCCTTGGTACGTGGGAGAATTAGGGTTTTGTTTTTGTTCTTGTTCTATCCTAATTCATAGGATTAGATCAAGACAATATCGAGTTTGTGATTGGGTTTCCCTAGATCTCTTCAAGACTATTATTGATTATTCAAGATCTGCCCACACGGATGGATGATCAAGGACAAGAGAATAGGTTGGAAGATTCACGGTCGATAAACCAAGGATCTCCGGGTGGTGCAGCTAGCAACTTCGATCCTATGATGGATCAAGAAGAGGTAACAATCGAATCTACATCGAATATGCATGATTATGTGTTTATTTGATGTTTTATCTATAGATCTATGTTTATTGCATTAAATTGGAGTCGAATGCATAATCACCTAAATAGATCCGTTAAGGACCTATTTGTTTTCCGTGTCTTCCGTTGCTGTAGCCCCAACAACTGTTATCAGAGCCATTTTTTAGGCTCTGAATATGTATTTGATTAATTGAATTTTTCAAAAATTATAGTGTTAAAACTTGGGATTTTCGAAAATAATGCAATATGTGTTGGATCTATGTTTTTCTTGTTTTTATTTTTTGATCTATGATATGATGTTCTAGATCTATGATGAACAACATTAGATCTATATATTCTAAGTAATATATACTAGATTATATGTTTGTTGATTACATATATGTATCTGTTTAAGTGAATATATGTTTTTGAATCAAGAAATAAAGTGGTCCATGATTGAATACTTGGATCGATGAAAGAATATTATGAATCTTGAATTTTATTCGAGTATTTCACAAGAATATTCTAGATCTAAGCAAGTATTGATAGATCTATAGTTTTATGTTCTTAATATGCTAGAACAATTTAAATTGCTAAAAGCTAGATATTTAAATGTGCATATGTGTTTGAACATAAAAGATTGTTACAAACTAAGAAACGATGAATCAAGTTAATTAAATCGAAAACGAATATATGAACGCAATGGTTTAAACCCTAGATGTGTTCAAGTACCGGGCTGCCTTCATCGGGGATCCGAGATCCAGATCCGGTGAGAAGAGGCAGCGGCGGCTTTGGCTGATCGGAAAAAGGATACAGCAGCGGCGCCGACGAAGGCCGCAGCGATCGTCAAGGGCAGCGGCTGGACAGTCGCGTGACAACAGCAACGTCCAGCAGCGGTCAGCAGCGGCGTCGTCTTCGGGCGGCGGTGGAGGAGCTGTCCTTGACGAACAGCACCTGCGTCGTCGACGAATAGCAGCTCCGAAGGACAGCGGTAGCCCTGACTTCGGTTAGGGCAGCAGCCGCGGTGTTCTAGGCAACGGAGCAGCAGAGACGGCGGCAGTCAGCGGGCAGCGGCTGCTCCAGTGGGAGCAGCGGCGGCAGTCGCAGGAGGCGGCGGAGTCCAGACGCGGCAGCAGCGGCTGCTGCGAGGCCCGTGGCGGCCCAAACCCTAATTAGGGTTTTGGGTTGCATCGTCTCGTTGTCTCGTTCTTCGTTTTCGTGTTTTCGTTTCTTAACACACAAGTAATTTATAATTATGGTTTAAAATCCTAAACCTAGAATAATTAAATATCTTGTGGGAATTAGAATGATTTTGCAATTAAATCAAGATTCTAATTTAAAAGAGAATAATTGCTTTCTTTAAATTTTGCCAATTGAATAATTAGTCAAATAATTGATTTAATTTGTTAATTAGTTGATTTTGGTGGATTATTTCCATCTAGATAATATCATGATAATTAGCATAAGGAAATTCAATATTTGATTGATCTAATTTTTGGCTTTTCTATAATTGGATGGAATTTTAAAGAATATTCTCCTAATATGCTTTCATGTTTTATTTTAAGGTTTAATTGAAAATTGTCTATTTTTTTTAATTGGTGTGTTATGGAATTATTTCCTAGAAATATACCTAAGTAAAAGATATAAAAATTTTCAATTGTTTTAAACCTTCAAAATTTTCGAAAATTACATGTTTAATAATTGGATGGATTTTAATTGGAATCTAATTCCTAGTTTGAATTTTGTCTTTAATTTGATGTAGGTGAATTTTATTTCATCTAGATAACATCGGTTTAATTAAAGAAGTGAAAAATTCATTTGGCATTAACATGCTACTTAAATCCTAAATTATTAAAGTTTGAAATAGTTAATTGGATTTTAATTGGAATTCAATTCCTAGTTTAATTTGAATTTTATCTTTAATCTTGATGAAGGTGAATTTGGTTCATCTAGATAACATCAAATGTGATTTAAAGGTATGAAAAATTCATAGAGCATTAATTTTGCTATTAAAATCCTTAATTATTTATTTAAGTTGAATTTTGTCTTTAATTTTGATGAAGGTGAATTTTATTTCATCTAGAAAACTTCATTATGAATTAAAGATGTAATAAGATTCTTCTTGTCATGTGATTTTATTTGAAAGCTATGAGAATTTTAATTCTCGAATTTAATTGGTGTGTTTTAAATGGATTTTGTCTTAATTAGATAAATGCGGATTTATATATCCAAGTGGGTATTTCAAATTGAGACTTAGATAATCTTTTATGATATACACATAGACATTAATTTTAGGATAATGATGGATTAATTCTATCTATGAAAATCCTAATAGTATTAAAAGGTAATTCTAATAATCAAGATACGTTATTTTAACTAATAATGTATGATTGTTTAAGATTGGACTTAATGTCTAGATAATCTTGTTTATGTGAAGATAGAAGTTTAATTCTATCTATTTATTTTAGATGCTTAATTAAATGATCGAGTTTCGTCATTATGTTTATGTGAACCTTTTGTAAATGTGTTTACATGTTTTATTGATGAAAGATGGATATTTAATTTGAGTTATGTTTTTATTTGTTAAAAACTAGTTTGACTCGTGCATTGCTTATGTGCTTGTTGCTTTTCATGCATAGCTAGTACATGTTTAATTATACTTTGAATGTGGATATCTGCCTTATCTGCTTAAGTGATAATTAAACTATTAAAACCACCAACAAGAAAATATGAAGCGATAATTACAACACGTTTGTATATGGCCTGCATAAAATTGGTCTTAGTGCGAAGTAGTGACCGACCTGTCTTTACGGGAGGAACATTACCAGTTCGTAAGTTTGGACTTCTCTAGATAAAGGTTATTAAAATCGTAAAATTAGTTTTTCAGTAATATCGCGATTGGTTTTAATCGGAGCAATATTGCTGCGAAATTATAAGGATTGTATTTTAATAATGCTTAGAGGGAGCTATAGGAGGAGGTGCTTGTCCGGTTCGACCTTTCTTTAGAGGAGTTCACGCACAAGTAAAGACTCTTTAGTGCTTAATTTTATGGTTATACGCTTTAGCATTGTTAGTCAGCCATGCCATTCTTATGGTCTCTGGACTATCTGTCGACATTGTGGCCAGTAAAAATAATGGATTTCTTGCATGAATATGATACGGCTTCCTAGTAGAAGAACGTTTGTGCTTGATTTTTGTGGATGTAAAATTGATGAATTGTTTTGTGGTTATTTGCAATTCTTTGAAATTTTACATGTTTATATTATTGGTATTTATTCTCAGCTTGAACGAAAGATGTTTACTACTTGGGAAGTTTATAGTGCGATCCTTAAATCGAAGGAACGCGATTGTGATTCTTATTTGGATTGGAAAAGGAGACTTGACATTGATCAGTTGGCTAGCGATTTGAGGTTGGTCCTCACTAAGGATCGCCCCTCTGCTTATTACATATCAGACAAGGAAAAGGATGCTTGTGATCGATGGGATACCGCGAGCGGTCATGTCAAGAGGTTTTTGTTGGCCTCGGTCGGCAATGCTCTTGGCAGGATTGACAAGCCCGGCAGGTCATTGATTGAAGAACCTAAATGGTTTGATGAAATGTCCACCAAGTGTCTCATGAGATCGATGGTGAACATTTTGAGAAGAACGTTCTTGAAGGAGAACCAAAACATTAACGACTATGTCGTGGAAATGATTGACGGTTTTGATAGACTCGAGGTGTTGGGTGGGAAAATAGGCCCAAAAATCCAACAACTCATGATTCTCGACGGACTTCCAAAGAGCTATGAGAAAGTAAAGAAAGAGATAATGGACAAGCTTTGGCCAACATCTCTTGTAGTACTCTCTAGCAAGCTCATTGAGGCACAAGTCCAGATAAGGAAGATGGAGGGTGGGATGGTCAATAACTCCACTGACCTAAGACGAAAGTTTGACATGGCAGAGAGTTCGAGCCAACCCAATGTGATTAGGAGGAAGACATGATCTTAATCTAGCTATGACATTTATGTTTTGAACAATGAAAGTCTTATTTTGCTTTATTTACATTGTTGATTTTTTGAGGATTTTTTATACTTGTGCATTGTTTGGTTTTGATATCATATGGATTATTGATGTGGAATTTTATTCCTAGACTATCAATTGTGTTTTTGGATTATCGATGTCAGTTTATAATGCTTGCATTATTAGATAAATGAAGTTATGATTATCCAATTATTTATGACATCAAATATAACATGGTTAATATCAAAATGTTTACTTGTGATTAAATTTGTTAATTCAATTATTATGAAGTTTTCTTCTAGAAATATTGATTATTAAGTTTCTTTAATCCTTAAGTCCTTTTGAACCATTATTTTGTTGATGAGTCAATAGAACATTAATGTTCGACATGGATTCAATACAAAATAAAATGATCTTATGATCGCGTTTGTTCAAATAATGGTGTAAGAAAAATAATCACAATAATTGATTACAAGACAAGTAAATTAAATTCAACTATAAACAAGATAAGTATTTGTTATAAATACTAGAAGTTCTTGTATAGTAAATATAGTATGCACATTAAATTTGCTTTAATGTTCCAAGCCTAGAGTTGACTATTTGATTAGTTATTGTTTTATTTAATTTGTTGTGAAAGTGATAATTAAAATAGTGGGAGCTTTTCTTAAATGAATGATTAAATTCTAAGTGTTTAATAAGAGCTTCATAGCTCATTTTATTAAACTAGGATGAATTTAACTCCAAGCACTATTTAAATTGTTTTAATAGCCTTAGAGAATATTGAGACTGGTGTTTTTCTACTTTTAAAAGTGGGAGCTAAATTTGTCTCATAGAATATTCATAAATGGAATTAAGGTAATGTATGATAGAGTTAAAAGGGTGCACACCCTAGAATGAAAGAAGTGATGAATTGCACACTTTCTAAGACTCTAATAACATTAAAAGACATTTCCAAGTTAGCTATTAAAATTAGAATTGCTTTTGGATTTCCAAAGAAAGTATTTCTAAAGATCACAACTAATGGTTAAATAAATGAACTCTTAGAATTTATGACTATAAAACAAAGAATGCAATCATTCGGTTTTATTTTGTCATAAGGACTAATTTCCAATTAGTCATTGTGATGAGGTAATTATGTTCATACATAAATTTACATCACGAATTATATAGCAAGGATAATACCAAGTTAAGTTGGTATTGTATAATTAAAGTTTTGGGAATCATATTCGACATGATTAAAACTTTATATATTGCTATAAGTATTCTACTTTAATTGGTAGAAATTCAGAAGGATCAAAATAATGGATTTTGATAGAGGAATATGTATAAGTGCACTTGAAAAAGACACATAAAATTATTCCACTGGATCAAAGGGCCTAGAAATATTTTGATCAAATAATCGTGCTCCTTAGCAAGAATTAAGGTTATAAATTACAAGTATATTTTCGTTTTATGTACTCTAGAAAACTATGTTGGTAGATTCTTTTAAATAATTATAGTTTTGAGTACATAGTGGCCAAAGCCTGCTTTGAGTATAAGTGGGAGAAAATGTGTGTGAATGTGTAGCACAAGGCCAATAAAGCGGTAGGTATACTCGAAAGCATTCATTGAGTATAAGTGGGAGATTGTTGGGGTTTGTATACTAAAAGATGCTTCGAACGTACATGCCTTTGTACAGTCAGCTTGTGCATGTATACGAGAAACGCCACGTCCACTTGTTTACCTATTTATGAGAATAAATAATATAATATAATGGTTTATTATTGAAATATAATAAACAAGTCTAAGGCTTTTTACTAAGAGGGTCAAGTAGGGAAATTCGATGAATCTCCTCATGAGTTTTCCAGTAGGGGACTTGGCCAGATCTAGTAAGAAGAAAAACGTATTCAAAACCTATATGGGCTTTGGCTGCCTATTGGAACGGTTGTGGTGTTTGTGATAATTCTCTCTTACCTAAGAAGAGATTAGTAACACCGGTGTGGTAAAGCACTGAAAGGATCTAATTCGAAATGTATTCTTTATTGCTATCTACTGTAAGAATATATTTCAGAAAGTTTAGTATTTTCTAGTCTATGATATTAATATCAATATTGTTTATTCAATCAAACGCCGCTTTGACTTATCAATATGTGAGAGTTTGTACGTAACTCAAGTTCATGATATCTTGGGTGGTAGTAATTGAATAACATGAAGGTATTGGAATATTATTTCATAGAATTCGCGTGCCCAGTGTGGTATGATTAAATCCCTAAGGGGTGATCCCCAAGAGGTGTTTGAAAAAGGAATTTATTATTCAGAAAACTGCGCAGTTGGAATTTATTCCACGAATAATAAATAAAGTTTCAAACTATAAAAACTCTTTGGAGAATTAATTTAATTCTAGTCACGTAGCAGACAAAAGAATTAAATTGACGGATCAAGATAATCTTAAACGCGGGAAATATTATAAAATAAAATGGACCCAAGTTATTTGTAATTTGGTGATTTAAGTGGGAGTGCAATATTATTCTTTAGTGGAACAAAATAATATTCCATTGATAATATATTAAATCATGGGTCATTTGATTTAATTAGTAATTTATCTAATGGGTGAGCGCAACACTTAAGTCATTCCATGGATCCCCATCCTAGCCCAACAAGTCCATTATAAATAGTGATGAGATGTGAAAACCCTAACACACCATTAAACACAACACTCCTCCCCCTAAACCCTAGTATCCTTCGCCGTCTCTCTCCCTCTCTCCTTGCCTCGGTTTTCATGCCTTGGCACGTGGGAGAATTAGGGTTTTGTTTTTGTTCTTGTTCTATCCTAATTCATAGGATTAGATCAAGACAATATCGAGTTTGTGATTGGGTTTCCCTAGATCTCTTCAAGACTATTATTGATTATTCAAGATCCGCCCACACGGATGGATGATCAAGGACAAGAGAATAGGTTGGAAGATTCACGGTCGATAAACCAAGGATCTCCGGGTGGTGCAGCTAGCAACTTCGATCCTATGATGGATCAAGAAGAGGTAACAATCGAATCTACATCGAATATGCATGATTATGTGTTTATTTGATGTTATATCTATAGATCTATGCTTATTGCATTAAATTGGAGTCGAATGCATAATCACCTAAATAGATCCGTTAAGGACCTATTTGTTTTCCGTGTCTTCCGCTGCGGTAGCCCCACCACTGTCCACATGGTGTCGAAGAAATCAGGAATACAAATAGTCAAGAATGACCGCAACGAGCTTGTGCCCACAAGGTTAGTCACGGGGTGCAGAATGTGCATAGACTACCGGAAACTCAATGCGGCCACACGCAAGGATCATTTCCCGCTATCCTTCATCGACCAAATGCTGGAAAGGTTGGCGGGAAAGCAATACTTCTGCTTTCTAGATGGCTACAGTGGATACTTCCAAATCTATGTCAATCCAGAGGATCAGGAGAAGACCACATTTACCTGCCCCTTTGGAACATACGCCTACCGGAGAATGCCTTTTGTTCTGTGCAACGCATCTGGGACATTTCAGCGATGCATGATGAGCATTTTCTCGGATGTACTGGAGGACTGCATAGAAATTTTTATGGATGATTTCACCGTATATGGAGATTCTTTCGAGATTTGCTTGGGGCACCTAGATATTGTTTTGAAGAGATGCAGGGAGAAGAACCTGGTGCTGAACTATGAGAAATGCCACTTCATGGTCAAGGAAGGGATAATACTGGGACATGTTGTATCTGAGAGGAGCATCGAGGTAGATCAAGCAAAGGTGGAGGTAATCTCTAAGCTTCCACACCCAACGAATCAGAAGGAAATTCGAGGATTCTTGGGGCATGCAGGGTTCTACCGAAGGTTCATTAAGGACTTCGCAAAAATCGCCCAGCCCCTGACAAGACTTCTGCAAAATGATGTGGAGTTTGAGTTTGATGATAAGTGTAAAAAGGCCTTCCAACTACTCAAGGATCGTCTGGTCACAGCTCCGATAATCCGCTCGCCCAACTGGGATTACCCCTTCGAGGTAATGTGCGACGCAAGTGACTTTGCAATAGGAGCAGTGTTGGGCCAGAGGATCGAAGGAAAAAGTTATGTCATATTTTATGCCTCAAAGACGCTCAACCAGGCCCAGAAGAACTATGAAACCACCGAGAAGGAGATGCTGGCTGTGGTCTACTCGTTTGAAAAATTCCGACCATATCTACTGGGGTCGAGGGCGATAGTGTTCACTGACCATGCAGCCATTAAATATCTCCTGGCCAAGAAGGAATCTAAGCCAAGGCTAATCCGATGGGTGCTGCTATTGCAAGAGTTCGACTGGGAAGTCAGAGATAAGAGAGGGACCGAGAATAGAGTGGCTAACCATTTAAGCAGGATTACCAAGGGAGAAGATGAGGAAGCCGTCCCTGATGCTTTTCCAGAGGAGAACTTATATTACTTAGGGAAATCCACTGGACCAATAAGATGGGTAGCAGTGTTAGCATTAATTGGGCCCGAGGAGTCAGAGAAACGGAAAGGCAAGCCGAATGACAAGCCTTGGTTCGCTGACCTGGCGAATTATTTAGTTACTGGGAAACTACCTGCTGAACAAGAAGTCACTAGGGCCCAGAGGATGAAAATTAAAAGTGAATCCAAGTACTACTTTTGGGATGACCCATACCTCTGGAAGATGGGTTTAGATCAAGTGATAAGAAGGTGTATTCCAGAGTGGGAGCAAAGAGACGTACTGAACCATTGCCATGCACTAGCGTGTGGTGGCCACTTCGGCCCAAGGAAAACGGCAAGGAAAGTTCTAGATAGCGGTTTCTACTGGCCTTCGCTGAATAGAGATACTTATGAGTTCTGTCAGAATTGTAATAGGTGCCAACTGACTGGAGGGATTTCTATGAGAGATGAGATGCCACAGACTCCGATAATAGTCTGCGAGATCTTTGATGTTTGGGGCATGGACTTCATGGGCCCATTCCCATCCTCGTATGCAAATACGTATATATTGGTTGTTGTGGAGGCCAAGGCTACAAGCTCATGCGACGCGAAGGAAGTCTCAAAGTTCCTAAAGGCCAATATATTCAACCGATATGGCGTGCCCCGAGCGATCATCTCAGACCAAGGGACTCACTTCTGTAATAGGACGATTGAAGCACTGATGAGAAAATATGGAGTCCACCATCGGTTATCTACTCCGTATCATCCTCAGTCAAATGAGCAGGCTGAAATCTCAAATCGAGAGATCAAGGGCATCCTAGAGAAGACGGTGAATACCTCAAGAAAGGACTGGAGCAAGCGTCTGGGTGATGCCCTCTGGGCCTATAGAACCGCTTACAAGACACCAATAGGAATGTCACCCAACAGACTGGTATTTGGAAAAATGTGCCACCTGCCCGTGGAGATAGAACACAAAGCGTATTGGGCAGTCAAGGAAATGAATATGAAGGCTCATGCCTGTGAGGAAGAGAGGAAGCTGCAACTACAGAAGCTAGAGGAATTGAGGTTGGAGTCATATGATTCAGCCATGTGGTATAAGGAGAGGACCAAACTCTGGCACGACAAAAACCTTCGGGTCAAGGAGCTGCAGGTCGGGCAGAAAGTACTCCTTTTTCAGTCAAAGCTCAAGCTCATGCCTGGGAAGCTGAAGTCCAAGTAGATAGGGCCCTACACAATCGTTGGCATTCGACCGCATGGAGCAGTGGAAATTCAGGGAGTCAATGCTAACTCTGTTCCGTTCCTTGTTAATGGTCATAGAGTGAAAGTGTTTAAGGATAGTTCGGAGTTGTGTGAAGTGGAAAAAATTCCACTCCACACACCTTCCACTATTGCCTAGTAAGCCATGTTTAAATATTCTTCGGGAATTACTGGGTCAGGTAGATAGGGTAAAATTTTCGATCAGTTGATTGTGCCAGTTAATTCCCAAGAATATTTAAACATTTAGGTGTAAATAACATGAATAAGTTTTTTTTATGAAAATACAAAAAATGTAACACCCCCAACCCAACGTCTGCAGGACGAATAGGTAATGTCACCCGTCAAGTTTGGCAATTTAAAATTTTTATTTTCTGAATAATTCAAACCAAATAATTAAATTATTAATTAATATTTAGTATTACAGCGAAAATAACTTAGTATAAAATTTAGTTCTAACATGCCACAACTGACAATTCAAAAGATCTATCTCTAATAGAGCACAGTGACCCACCAAGGATGCAGCGCTGCGACAGACATGAACAAACATCAACTGGTACTCTCCAATGCGAACTAACCTGTAGCACACTCAACACTTTAGCCAAAATCCTCTTCAAGTAATAATCATACAACTTAAAATTCTAACAATTCTTATTATTATGTTATTTACCAATTATTACCACATCTATCATATTATTATCATTTTATTTATTCCTAACATAATTTAGGCAGCATCTCCCTTATAACCATTACATTGCCCAGAAACCAACAATTGAGTAATATCAATCACTGAACATATCAATAGTCATCATCCTCTATCTCATGGAATTTACCTGATTTATAATCATACATCTCTTCGTAAACCAATAGGATAGAATACAAAGTAAAATATATCACCAATTATTATTCACACATTAACATGTATATTAATCATCAGCATTTTCACATAATCAAACACATATAGCCCCATTAAGTGCTCAGTGACAGACTAGGGTACACGGACCAGATCAGAGACAGAATTAGAATCTCAGAATCAGATGCAGACGCGGATTTTGTCCTCAAGAGGACTCCGCACAGACCACCCATTTAGGGTGCAGAATCACAGAGAGTTCAGAGATAGATCAGAGACGATCCTCGCTTCGGTTATCCAGAAGACGAGTGATCACAGATAATGCAGCGCTGCTGTCCTATGGCATGCCAATTGTACCCACAGAATACACTCAAGCATGGGGCATAAACACAGTCAAGTATACTTTGTTTCCGACAGTTTCAAACGTAACACATCAACATAGACAGATCAGACATATCACAGATAGACAGACATCATCACTGACAGGTCAGACATATACACCTCATCAACATATATAATTTATCATATTCACTTTTTTTTTAAAAAAAAAGTCATTTTCACACTTATCACGTCATATTTACAGTCACAATCACATTCTACTCTTTTTCATAGCTGATACCAATTTATTCAACAACTAATCTTATTTTCATATTTAATTCATAAGTCTTTTATCACAAACTTAATAATAATTTATCAAGACAATATGTCACATATTAATCACATTAAAGCACATAAGAGAATTAGGCCATTTAAGTGCTGAGCATGCTACCTGGCGGGCTTATGAGCATAAGCCCTTTGAACACCTTTATGTTTCAGTCACTTTGCTGCACCTTTTTACTTCCAATCCTTATCCTATCTTTTTACCACCGTCGATAATCCTCCGCCTTATGCACTACTCACAAGTAACTCATATTAATTATAAATTCTATACATTCTTTATGTCATTAATTATTCTATATATTCACTATGTATCCATTTTGTTTCATTAACCCTTTTAATTAAAATCACTAATTATTTTGTTATTATTCACAAGATACTATTCATGGATTATTTTCATAAATTCTTTAATAATACCAAAAGACTTCAATAAATTCCAAGATCAATTATATACCTTCTTTATATTATTATCTCAAGTACATATCAGATTCATATTAATTTATATCATTAAGTTATCTTAATAAATTTATCAAACCTTATGTTACTATCCATGCCACTATTTCCAGAATGTAAATACTTATGTGGTTAATATTCTAAAATTTCTAATCTTGCTTCGAAACTCCTTAAATAATTTACCAAATCACACACTATTACCCTGGATCATAATTTCCTGAATAAAACTCAAAAATAAATTTATTTTTTTATATCATCTTAGTCTTCCCTTCATTCTCAATTTTCTAAAATAACAGTTGTCCTGGACTGATTCCTTATTCGCATTCTATATTCATTCGGAAGGATTTAGATGCTTGATCTTATGTTTTTAAACACCTCAAGATCTCTAGTTTAAAATGCATCAATGTTCATCCAAAAATTAATAATAATTTGGGAGATATTATCATTTTCCCACAGACTATCAGAAATGGACCTGTCAATGTTTTCAAACCAATTATTATAAATACTAACGGAACTTCTAAAATCTCCAAATTATTCAGGGCACTACTAGATACATCAATGTTGTTTTAAAAATTATTAAACCACCGTTTTCACTGTCCTAAACATGCTAAACAATTCAGAACAAGTCACCGAAAAACAGGGGATTTAAACCTCTAAAATCAAATTTTGTATCAATTCACTTTTAATCATCCCATAAACCATAAACTTCATATAGATTGAACGTCTAACTATCAAAACCAGAAACCTAATTTTTACTTTCAATTTTCATTTAAGACTTCACCAGTTTTTAAAAGATAGATCAAAACATGCAATAATCTATCTAGTAATCACATATTTAGCGATAAATCAAAACAATTCATGTCACCATTCTCCTCCCTCACAGCCTAACAAAATCCCTCAACCTTTCAATTCAATATTTCATCAACTTTCATACTATAGAATAAGATTAGTAAGAGAAAGTTACCTCAACGCTATGAGTACACAATCAAATCGATATATATATTGATCAACATTGGAAGAAAATAGATATGGAGGTTGGGGAAGAGATGAACGGCGGTTTTGCCGGATGGAAAACAAAAACAAGGAGAAAACAAATGTAGCTCTAATACATAAAAGTATTTCCTAATATTTAATTAAACGTGTGGTTAAAAATTTGGACAAATGGCAAATAGTAAAACATTACACATATTCTCTAGAATTTTCCTTAAATTTACAAGCCATATTCCATAACCATTCTAGATTATTCTTTAATATTTAAGTACTTAAGGTATTTGATATTACACGAGACACACATACATATACATATTAGGAATTAAAGTATGTTTATCCACCATTTAATAATATTACAAATATAAAACCTAATTTGGTGAATTTCATATCGAAATAGTACATTTCGTCTAAGATAAATTATGGGAATTTACAAAAAAAATATATATATATACTTCTAAAACCTAAAAAGATTTTTGAAAATTCTGATCGTCTGTGGAAATGCACAAGTGTGATAGGCTCTTCTCTTTGACCCAGACGTTCCGCAAATTTCGTTTTTTTACTAAGTCTTTAAGATTACCCGGTCAGAGGGAAGTGAGAAAAAAATCAGGGGGAAGTTTGAATTTTGAAATTAAAAAAGCTGGCGAGGCGTACGGTTGCTTGCGTCAGAGACGCGACCGTTCGCCTGCAGCCAATCATGATATTCCTTTTCTAATTTTTATTTTATTTTCTTTTCTTTTCCTTATATTTCTATTATTTTTCTTTTATTTTCTTTTTCCTAAAATAACTTCCCTAAAAACTAATTAACTTCCCTCACCTAAAATTATTTTCTCATAACTCCTAATTCCCAAACTTTTCTTTCTCTCTCTGCAGATCCGAGAACCATCAAAACCACCGCCGTTAGCCACCGTCAAAAACAAAGATGCAGAGAAATCCGATGGCGCGCTCAGCCCGTGGGAAGAACACGCCGAAAGAAAAGACCAAAAAAAAGGTGACGGGGGCGACGAGTTCGACTCCCGCAGCCGAGAAAATACCCACGCCGCCACCAGATGAAATCCCACTCCGCCGGAAGTTCCACCGCAGCCCATACCAACCGAAGTGCAACCACAACCAGACATCGGACAAGACAACCCCGCCGAGGTGAAATCGGACGAAGCAGAACCGGATCCCGAGGAAATCATACAAGAATTCATGAGGAAGTACGGGAAGGGGCCATAGGCGAGCAAATTCTTTGCCCAAATGTCGGAGGCATACCAGAAACAAGAAGAGGTAATTCCTGCCCTAACCCCACTTACAATTCCACCAAGACCCCAAACCTTAATCAAAACACCCACTGCACAAGCCTTACCCACACACCCCGAAAACCCCCAAATTACCGGAAAACCTAACCCAAGAGACGAACCCCCCACACACTAGTCCTCAAACAGAAACTGAGCCCCATGCCGAACCCTCTGTAAATGAAGAAGAAACTGGAGAGGAGGAGGGTAATAGGATGGATACAGAGGAGTCAGAAAGAGAGGAGGGAGGGGGTAGTCTAGGTGAGTAAGAAGAAACACCGGATGTAGAGGCCGCTGGGTCAGGGGACGAAAAGGAAAAAGAGAAGGGTATAGATGGTGGAGAGAATGATGGAGCAGAGGAAGTAAATGAAGAAGAAACTGGGGATGTGGAAGAGACTAAGGAACGGGGTGTAGAGGAGACTGTGGATGGTGGGAAGGGTAGTGAGGGCAGCGTGGGGGAAGAAGGTGAAGTAGTTGATGACAAAAAGGTTGAGAAGAAAGACGAGAGTGTTGATGAGGAAGTTGTTGAGAAGGAGACAGAGGAGGAAGAAATTGTTGATAAGGAGGATGTTGAGAAGGAAGAGGAAAGAAACGATAGTGGACAAGATGCCGAGAATGCGTGTGAAGAGATAGAGACTGACATCGTCGTGGTAGACGATATAACTACTGATGACCAAGGAACCCCAACTGATGAGAGGCTGACGAGGAGGCACTCCCGTCGTAATAGGAAGCAAGTGGATGAGGCAGAGGCAGGCAGACCCAAGCGCCTGAGGCTGGAGGATACAGATGAGGCAGGGGACGATATCCCCTTGGTCCAGGAGACTGTGGCAGCCGAGAAGGAAATCTTTTCAGAGGCTATAGAGACGAGATACGAGGCGGAAAGAAAAAGGAAGGGGAAGCATACTGCTAAGCCCCAACAGAAGAAATCTCGCCCCGTGAACACCACTGTGGTGATTAGCGAGCCGGAGGCGATCCGTGTGCCGTTTTCCCACCCAACTAAAGAAGAGGAGGCTGAGATACCAGCCGTGGAGGAGAGCCCTTTCGAAACAATGGAGGTCCTTGTGACCAAGAGGTTGTTGGAAGCCATGGTCCAGTTTGAGGACCCAAAGTTGCAGAAGGCATGTGATGGCCGAGCCACGAATGGGAAGTCGGCAAAATCCAGAAAGAAGCTGCGCCTCGCGGACCTGGAGGATCTGGGAGTGGAGAAGAAGTTCATCTCCTACTTCAAAAGCATCGAGTTTGAGTGGCTTCTCAACCACAGCAACGCGGATGTACCAGTGGCTCTGGCGAAGGAGTTCTTCACGTCCTTCAAGTTCAAACAATCTACAGATCTCGATGCAGACACAATCTCTTTCAGGTTGTTCAACGAGGAGATGGAGATGAGTATAAGGGAGTGGTCGTTGAAACTGGGACTACTGACACCCGAGGAGGAGGAAGAAGGAGCGTGGAACGAGAGAGAGATCGGCGTACCCAAGTATACAGCGGGCTTCGATGCTGAGGAGGCCTGGAGGATGGTTGCCCACAAGAAGGTGGGCCAAGTTCAAGACAAGCACATCGAAGGGGATACACATCACTGACCCTGTACTCCGATTGGCACACGTATATATCGGGTACAATCTCTTGGGTCAAGTGGGTGCAACCCTCACTACTCCAGAGCTGTATTTCATGTGGTGCATGCTGAACAACGTAAAGGTCCACCTCGGGTACTGGACTGCCTATGCATGCCAGAGAGTCAGAACTCACTCCGACCGCCATCTCTACACGTGCAACTTGCTGGGAGCATACCTCCAGAGGAATGTGTCAATGAAGATAGCCAACTCAGTCACCAACCTGCCAATGTGTAGCGACCCAGGATACTTCGATCTCCCGTTCTTCTTCAACAAGGGATTGACGATAATGAAGGATGGCGTGCTGAGATTTTACGAAGTTGGGAAAGCTGATGGAGTGAAGATAAAGACCGAGAAGGCGGATGAAGAAGGTGATGAGAAAGCGGCAAGTGAAGGATGGTAGACAAGGATGGAAGAAACGATGTTGAAGTTGGGAGCAAATAGGGTGCAGCAACAGGAGATCTTGCTGAAGCTGCACCAGGAGGCGGTAACTCAGAGGGAGATGATGGCCGCGCAAGCTGACAAGATGGCCCAGGCTGTGGAGACAATGATGAAAATGGTCACCGTATCCTCCGGGCCCAGCAGCAGCGCATGCCTCCGAAGTTTCCCATAGAATCTAGGCAACTGACCCCGGGAGTCACCCCAGAGAAGCCAGCCTCCAGCGTCCAGGGAATGCCAGCAGAGAAGAAGAGGAAGGACAGTGAGACCACCACCAGTGTACCAGTGAAGAAGGATATCCCTAGGCCAGGGGAACAGAAGGCCGAGAAGGATGATGAACCAAAACCCAGCCAGAAGAAAGTGAAGACGATGCCCAAGAAGTCTGGTCCCACGGGGGACCAGATCCAGAATTGACCCCCCCATAACCAAGTAATTTTAATTTCAGTTTTTTTTTATGTCTTTTTATGTTTTAGTTCTTTTTACAAAGCATGCCCATTTATATGTGTCTGTGAATATTTGTGTTATCTTTATGTATATATGTGTTAGCTATCTTCTCCCACTTAGCCCGATGATCGGTCTAAGTGTGAGAAGTTTGTTTTTATATAGCATGCTTTGGTGTCTGTTTAATTGTGTATCTTCTCCCACTTAGCCCGATTCTCGGTCTAAGTGTGAGAAGTTTATTTTTATACAATATGTGTTTTGTGAGTCTGTTAAGTGTCGCACTAACTTAGCCCTGTTTTCCACTTCACCAAAAATGCTTGGGGACAAGCATGGTGAAGTGGAGGGGGGAGGGTTTTAGTGCAAGTCAGTGTCAAGCATGTGCGTCTGTTTGCTAGGACTAGTAGCTAGTAGTGTGTCATTTAGTAGGAAATTTTGTGTTTGTGCATGACTGGTAAATAGAAAGCAAAAACCCCTTAGTGAGAGTAATTGAAGAGAGACTGCATGTCAACTTTGATGCCCTTTTCCTTGATAAATCAAAATCGGTTTGGATGAAGTAAGGACGATAGAACATGCCTCGACTGATCTAGTTGTGAAGCCCTCCATAAAAGTGAGTTATAAGCCTTAAACACTTCATACTAACACAAAATGAGAGGGCTGCCACTTGATGCTTAGGGAGAGAACTTAGAAGGAGAAAAGTTTTGAGGATAGAAATAACCTCTCGGGCCTAGGGAAAGGGTACTGGAGGTATAAGCTGGACGAAGTCCAGGGTCTAAAAAGGATGAATAAGCTGGACAAAGTCCAGAGAGTCTGAAAAAAAAAAAATTATAAGCTGTATAAGCTGGACAACCCTGGAGGTATAAGCTGTATAAGCTGGACAAAGTCCAGGAGGGAAGGAGAAAAAATTATAATAAGAGTAAAACAGGAGAACTCTCTGACCCGAGGCATCAGTGGTATAGCACTATTAGAGCGAACGATCCTAACATCCCTGGTGAGGAATGAGTGATCGAGCGAATCCAACAGTTAGTGAAGTTAGAGGCTATCTTGACAAACTGACAAGCCGATTAGATAGAAGAAGGAAAGGGGAAGATTCAGAGACTGTAGATTCTTGAATTGACCTCAATCTTGTAGGGATGGCTGCTAGAAAATAAACCAGTTTATGCATTTATGTGTCGATGTGTTTTATTATGTGTCTTCATCTGTTTTCTTTGTTTTACTCCTTTAGCGTCTAGGTCTAGTAGTTTGAGTCTTTTTCTTTTTTTAGTAGAGTCGGTTAAGGGGAAATCATGCATTGAAACTTGCCTTATTTCTTTTTCTTGTCTTCATACTTGAGGACAACTATGGTTTAAGTGTGAGCAGTTTGATAAGGCTCGTTTCATGCATCGGTTTAGGGTTAAAATTCTGTGTATTTGGGGCGCTAATGTGCTTTTATGAGTTCAGGCGCGTAGTAAATCTGCTGGGCCTAGGAGTTGCTGTTATCAGACATGGCAGATGCAAAAGAGATGAAATTGAAGCAAAAATCAGAAGTCGTCGTTCGGACCTGGGAGAATCAAAAGTTGGCGACAGGAGCAGAATTGAGCGAGAGCAGATTATTTTAAAGAGTCTTACTCAAGGGGCAAGAACGTAAAATCACCAGAGGGATACCCTAGGGATCAGAGCCTCACATATATAAAGAGCTCAACCTTGAAGAACAAGACATCCGAAAATGGCACTTTTGCACTTTCCTAGCTCTAGCTCTAGTTCCACACTTCAAATTTTCATTTCGTCTGCTGCGCACTTGGACATGGAGGATTCTGGCCACCGTGGTTCTCATCGTCATCGTTATTTTGCTGTGTAACACCGCCTTGTGAAGGCGAAGAAACAATCTTATTTGCTTTCGTTTAGTACTTTGTGGTTTTTAAGTTTCGCGACATTAGCTTCTGACTTTGATCTACTGGATTCGGACCTATTTCTAGTTATTATGGAAGTTTATGTTTGCTTTTGGTTGGATATCTCTGAGTTTATGTTTATTTCTCGCTGTTAGCTTTCGTCTTGTTATTGTTGGATGTTTGGAGCTGAAATATGTTGGTTTGTTGATGGAGGTTGGGGATTCGCGTATGGAGATGTTTGGATTTGTTAAATCTTGGTGTTTTTGAGTTGAAGTTTTGCGTATTTGGTGTTTGCTGTTTACGTTGTGCATGATTATGGCTTTTTACTTCCTGTTTCTGCATCCTTTAGGTCCAGTAGCGTAGATCTGTTAGCTTAGGCTTTAATTTCTCGTTTTAAGTTTAGATCTAAAGCTTGCTCTGTTTTCATGGTGTTTAATACTCTGTTTTATCTGCTATTCTCGTTTGATTCCCGAAGAAGATGAAGTTATTGGTAGTTAGAACCAGATCTGCTTTATGTCAGCACTTTTCAGCATGTACTTTACTTTTTTGCATTGTCCCCTAGACCTGTCAGTACGATCTGCTTTGTCTTTTTAATTTGTAGTTTAAGGAAATTTGTCTTTACTTTTCGCTTTATGCTTGTCTGTCCAAATTAGGAAAGTCTATTTAGTTAAGTTTACTCCAGTTGTCTTAGAACTTTAATATATATCAGTCATGTATGTTCCGTACGCTCCCAGTTCTTAGACCCAGTAGGTAGAATTAAGTTTTTCTATCTCTTAGACCCAGTAGTTTTAAGTTCTCGACCCACAAAAATTGCGTGGCAGCAGTCAACCCCCTTTCCCAAAACATCCTCAAATGCAGTTTCGTAACACCTTCTTCCTCGTGGGATCGATCCTTTACTTCCCTGTGCTATGTTGTAGTATAGTGGGTTGAGGTTTTTGAAGGAATAAAGTGCACCCAACGACCCCTTTCAGATAGTTTCACGATCTTCTAGCCTCTGAAGTCTAGTCGAATCCTCTGGACCTGTTAGATCGAGTGACACATATCACACCGCACCTGCACTGCACTCTAGAGTCCTGTCAGGTAGGCTGGCGGTGTCGAGTCAGGCTCAAAATGCACGAAGCACACGGCGCGTGGCCACTACTCGTCTAGTGATGGCGGGTAAGGCAACACCTCACGTGAGGGCATGCCAACCGATGATGCAGGGGGGTCTTCTTCCGGTTCACGGCGTCAGCCGCAAGGGACCAAGGCGGTGAAGGAGGCGAGAGCGAGGGGGAGAGGGAGGGGCCGCGGCGAATCAAGAAATGTAAAAAAGAGAATATCAAATATATTTAATAGAATATAAAGAAATGACTCTAAACATTAAAATGAATGAATGAATTAATTAAACATAAATTAAAAATATATATAACTATATTTTTTGTTTTATAATATGAATAAGAAAAAAAACTTTGGACTTGTAAAATGAATGTATGCAAAAGAAAGTGATGCTACACATTCTATGATATAACGAAATGATTTTGAAAATGCGTGTGAATCAGTCAAATCAATTCACTTTTCTCTGGGAATTGAGATGCCAGATAAACCAACATCGCTAAATTTAGTAATTATTTACTTTTGATAAATATTAGTAAGGGCATCCACAATGCGGCGGTCTAAGCCCCGCCCTATGCACCGCCACATCAATATTTTATCCTCCGTTCTTTCCACTTGCAATGGGCGGACCATAGCACGCTCTAAGTCCCGCCCTGAGCATTTTATTTATTTTTTGAATATTTAAACACTATAAAAATTGGAGAAAATAACTTCATTCCACATAAACTTTAAATTTTACTTAGGAAATAAATAAAACTACAAATATTCGAGCATTGAGGTCTGTCTCTGTAGAACCTCACCGAAGCCCATCGGTAATCCTCGATCAACAAGCGGGGTCGTTGTGCTGGAGCTAGATCCAGCTTCATCATCCACCCAATCGGTGACACGTCCAACTTCTTATTCGACTATCATGTTATGCATGATGATGCACGCATACATGACGTCAGCGTTGACTTCCTTGAACCAGAAACACGCCGGACCTTTCACGATTGCCCGCCGCGATTGGAGCACCCCAAAAGCCCGCTCCACATCCTTCAGCGCAAACTCCTGCTATACCGCAAACAAGACTCTCCTGTGACCAATTGGGCAGCTGATCGTCTTCAAAAAAACAGGCCACCTTGGGTATATGCCATCGACCAAGTAGTACCCCATATGATATCTGCGGCCGTTGGCAGTGAACTCGATGGTCGAGCCGCGACCCCTGCACTGATCAGTGAAGAGGGTGGACGAGTTGAGGTCTTGGTTCTTTCCCTAAGGTTCTCGTATGTAATTTGGAGTGTATCCAACTGATCAGGAAGAGATTCCCGACCCAGCTGAGTCGTTGGTACGACAACCGGGACCTGGCTTCAAACAAGTTTCCTCAACCCACTTCTACTGGCTAGTATAATGGAGGTAAGGGTCGAATCCCACGAGGATGGACACGTTTTGATAACTACAGTGACTTTCCTGGGTGTTTTGGTTAGCTACCACGCTTGGGTTGAGATTTTACCTAGGCAAGAAATAAAGGTGGTACTCTACTGACTAGTAGGCGTGAAAATAACAGGCATGTGGTGGTGTTCGTGAAAATAGGGGACAAGGTGTCTCAGAAGCATATGAAAAGTAGACAGTTACTAAAAGAGGAAATCTAGGCAACAAGGTATATCTGGTGGCTGGGTGGCTCTCTGACAGGTCTGGACAGTACAACTGAAAAGTAGGGAACAAAAGCAAAAGTAACTTAAAAGTAAAAGTGGTCCAAACTAAAGTTGATTTTGACGTTTTCTTCTTCACCAAGCATTAACAAAAATTAGATAAACACAAACATCATAACTGAACTTCAAATTCATAACCTCAAACTCAAGATCCATTGATTAAATGCTCAAAATTAAAATAAACGATGAAACTTCAATTTTACTTCAACTGACTGACATGCAAGGTGATTATCACGGCGCAGAACAGAAACTCATGCACGAAAATTTGATTAAACATAACTACAACTTCAAATCGACAACTCCAGGTAAGAAAGCACTTAGAAATTAAAGGCAACAACTAGATCTAACTTTCCTATGCAGAATGAAGCAAACTCGAACCAAAGCGACATACGAAATAGAAACTTCATAATTAAAACGTTGGAACTTCACAAGGTACTTCAAAAGGCAACAACGATGAGTGTTTGCAACAAAAACAACGACGAAAACAAGTAAAAATTAAACTAGAAAGCAAATAACGATTGTTTGGCCACTCCGGGCAATGATACTGCTTATACTACTACGGCAACTGGCTGGAACGGTGGATCGATGATTTCTCCGGCAGATTCTTGGACGTCAAGTGACCATGGCTGTGGCGAGGAATGAGAGATTGGACAATGCTGAAGGAACTGATCTTCTAGAGAGAATTCTACTAAGTGTGTTTTTGAACCGAGAACCAAAGGCCGAACTCTAAGAGCGAACTCTTTCTCTCTCTCCAAGTGGCTTCTTTTATAGGGAGGCTTGCCCTTGCTTTTAGGGTAGACTTCCTTCAAATTTTGACTTTTATGCCCTTGTTAATGATCATCCCAGCTATCCTTCTTCTCCATCTCGAGCCTTTTCTCTGGCATGCATCCTGGTCAGTATTGCACCCTTCTAGCACCCTTTTCTCTTGCGTCACCTGAATCGCCTCCTACTGACTTGAATCCTTTAATCCTGCACACTTGAGCAACTGTTTTGCAGATAATACATGCATTTCACGACATACTGACCAGTAACCAAGGCTCAGAATACGACTTATCAAACTGCTCACACTTACCACATGCTTGTCCTCAAGCGTGAAGACAAACAAAAAGAAATAAGTCGAATTCGAGCCTGGTTACTCCCCCTGACCGACTCTACCTAACTAGACTCAAGACTCTGACGCAAAGGAAAAGAAAACAAACAACGACACAAACACATAAAACATATAGTTAACTTAAACACATAGAATAGACTATATATTCAACCACCCTTTCCTTCGAGATCAGGTGCAATCCGGCCTTAGGCAGCCTTGAACTTCCGCCGCCCCCATTTTCTTCCCCAGTCAGTATATCTGCTTGTCAGGATCACCCAATCCTAGGCCAAACACTGGGTTCACTCAGTCACTCAGGATCACCCAATCCTAGGCTAAACCACAAATGTTTCGGACTCAGATCTCACATGCAGCTCCTGAAGGTCTTTAAGGCTTGTAATGGGGCTAGTGGTTTGTAGTGTTTGGGGTAGTTGTCCCTAAGGCTCTATGGTTCAAAAACTAACTACTTATTTGATGAGGGAGAACTGTGTGCATTCGGGCTTCTGGCTAGGATTTCTTCTTCGGCTGGACAATTTTTGACATTGGCTTCCAACTGGTCAGTAGCTTCTTTGTGGCTTCGCCACCCTTATTCCTTCTTCCTCCTTTCTCTTTTTGTGGTCAAGTATCTGCGACCATTTTCTTCAATTTTCTTTTCTGTGGCTTTGCCACCCTTATTCCTTCTTCTATTTTTTTGGATTTGGAAAATTTCAGATCGATTTTCTCCTTCTTTCTTTGCTTTTCTTTTCTTCAGCTGGTTCCTTATGTATGTCCTCCTGGGCAGTTGCTTCCTTGCCTTATGTCTTGCACGCACACAGTTCCAGTGGCTGATGGCTGATGGGTCTCCTTTTTTTTTTTTTTTACGTGGGGGGGTTTCCTACTGCCTTCAGGGTTTGCTACACGCAGTCACCTTGCCCTAGACATCATGTGATAGCCTCTCTTCATTTTTTTCAGTATTTAGTGGAAAGTAGTTCCACTTTGGGGTTTCTAACTCACCTTTTAAGAGGGCTTTCGTGTCTGACCTAAGGGATGGGTTTTTCCTTCATACTTGCATCATCTATACTGACTAGGGGTTACTGGAGGGGGTGGTTTCTGTTTTCCGGCATGCCTTATCTCCCTCAATTCCCCTCACCGTCAGTTCGAGGCAGTTGAGTTTTAAGCCCATTCATGAAACATAACACATAATTCCTAGACCTAAACAAACCCTAAAAAAAACTAACATGCACTGACTCAAATAACACATATATATACATGTCATACTGGCCATTTGCTCCCCTCTCTCACTTCACAAGTGTCTACCCCAGATACGGGCTGTGAAGTGAAAATTGGGAATGGCTAGTATGATAGACACATATTTACACAAACACATATTATATCTAAAAACTTCTCACACTTAGGCTATGCAATAGGCTAAGTGGGAGAGTCTCAGATATATACCTAGATTTATAAAACGAAGCAGAATATTTTACAAACATGTTATATAAACATATAAACTCCTCACACTTAGACTACGCAGTAGGCTAAGTGTGAGTTAACATGCTTATGACACAACACAAAAACATAAAAAAAAACATAAGCACCGAAGTAGCAAACCCTTTACTTCTCACACTTAGACTATTAAATAGGCTAAGTGTTATGAATGGGGTTTGCTAGCAATTAATACACATAATTCTACCTATTTAATAAAAGTAAGAAAACATAAACAAAAGAAAAACTTAAAAATTAAAAAAAAAAACTAACTGGTCAGTTGGGGGTGGTTCGATCAGATGTTCCTCCTGCTCCTTCTTGGTGCAGGGGTCTGTGCAGGTGGGTCCGTTGGTTCTTCTTCAGTAGGTCCGGGTTGGTTGTCATCGCCCTCCTCTTGTTCATCACCTTCTTCTTCCTCAGGTCCGGTGGGTTCTTCTTCCTGTCCTCCATGTCCGCTTGTTCCAGCTCCAGTGCTTGCCTTTCCTCTTGCCAATTCCTTTAGGATGCTCTCCATTAGGGTTGTCAGCTTCGCCATCTCTGCCCGTGATTGTCTATTCTCCTCAGCCAGCTCAGTTACTGCCCTCTCCAGATTTTCTTGCCTCAGCCTTTGCGCTTGGTCGATCTGCCCAGGTTGCCCCTCCTGGCCTTGTTGTGCCCTTCCCCCAGAGACTTCTCCCATTGGGTAGAACTGGGGTACTCCTTCTCTGTAGTATACCAAGTTGGTGCGGACGAAGAAGGGTATATCAAACAGGCCAGGAGCGTCGACCATGTACATCGGAGATAGGTCTTCTGCCTCTGTTATGATGATGTTGTTGCAAACGAAGGCTCCTAGTATGTGGCAGAGGAACAAGTTTCTGGCTGGGTAGGTGGCTATCAGGTGGCATTGGTAAGGTGTCCAAAATCCCAAATGCAGTTTTCTGCCACGATTAGCGCACCATACCAAGTACAATTCGGTCATGGACGTTCTGGCTGCTGAATTACTCTGCCCCAGCAGGTTATAGCCTAAGTAGAGCTGCACCAATCTCAGCATGGAATTGTTGAAGTGGGTGGATCTGGATTTAGTGGAGGCGAACTGGCCAGCATCGGGGTGGGTTAGCTTCTCCCAAGCTTCCCGGGGTTCAAATTCTATGTGTCTCCTCGGTACCCCCCTCTCACGGCTTCTCCAGTCTGGTCCTATAGCCTCCTCCAGGCTACACATACCCAGTTGCACAGTCCACTCTATCAGACTCATGGACAGTTCTCCACCGAATATCCTAAAGGAAATTGACACCTCGTCTAGGTCCGTAGTGACTTGGAACCTAAACGTGGTGAAGAACTCCTTTGCTAATCTCACAGATATCTCCGGGTCCCTAATCTCTAACAGATATTCAAAACTCAATGCTTCTATACTGGCCAGGAAGGAATCACGAACAGATAACTCATCCAAAGAGGGTATGTGGAGTACCTTTCCGCATTTGACCTGCTTGCTACTGTCTTCCTTGTCGTCAAATGCGTCTTGAAGCTTTTTGGTGTCGTAGTGCTTCATGTCCTCCATAAGCTTGTCAGTGAGCTCTACCCTCCACTGTCGGTACATGATCCTCTCTACCGGAGGGTGGATTAGTTCCTGGTGGTTGTCGGGGAGCTGCTGCTCATGGTATTCTTCCCCTTCTAGAGAGATATCACTCTCCGAGTCAGACTCCTCGCTGGAAGTGTAGTCGCTGTCGCTTGATCTCCCTCTCTCTTTCGGCTCTCTGATCACTATGCTGGCATTGGCAGTGCGCTGTTTCTTCACGGCTTGTTTCTTCTTGACAGGGGCTTTCCCCTTTCTCTTCCTTTCTTGGATGTACTTGGTTTCTTCTATTTCCATTGCCGCTGCTTCTTCGTCGGCTTGTGTTGATACGTCCTCCTGGGTGGTAGGCTCGGTCACCACGCGGGTACTAGTATCACTCCTCGTCGCCTCCTCCCGACCTACTGACTCTGATGCGAGGTCCAGACCCTCAGCCACCTTGTCAGTATTCTCCTTTTGGTCAGTCGGCGTTGATGATACTGTCTCTGTTGCCATTTGGGTGTCCTCCTGGCTAGCTTTCGAGGGATCCTCCCCAGGTTTTGTAGGAGTAGTCTTCTCGTCTTCACTCGAAACCTCCACTGCATCCGCTGCTGTATTTGCTCCTGCCGTGTTGGACTTCCACTTTCCTAAGCATCTCTGTGACACTCTTTGGGGTTTCTGCCTCTCTGCCTTGGGGTCGTTTTTCAACACTAGCCTCCTCTTTACTGGCTTGGGTTTAGTTACCATTGAGGCTTCCTCTTGATGTGTGTCTGGTTCTTGCCTCTCCTCCTCAAGTTGTTCGGCCTTTTCCGGTTGTTCGTCTGTCTTCTCCTCCACTGATTGGTGAACTACCCCTTCCGACTTTTCAGTTTCCGTTGTTACTTCCCCCCTCCCTACTGCCTGGGATGCGAGGTCCAGTACCTCAGCCACCCCTTCAGGGTTTACCACGATCCTATCTCCCTTGCCCAAAACCGCTTGGAATTCATCATCCGTCATCAACCCTTGCTTTCTGGCCATTTCGTTCAGATCTATCTCCTCCCTCTCTGCTTCATCGAATTTGGCCTTAGTGGTCATTATCTCCTCTGCTTCACCTTTCTTGCTCTCGCTTGCTCTCCCTCCACTCTCCTTTTCCTCTGTTTCTCCCCAGTTGGGATCTTGATAGGCTGAAAGAGGGCTGACGTCGAGCGGCTCAGTTTGTTGGTGTATGGGAGAAGGGTGGGAGGGTTCTGATTGTGCATTTACTGTTGGGGTAGGGTTTTCGGATGTCGGAATTGAGGTTTTTGGGGTGGTGGTGGGTGGGTTTTCTGTGGTTGATGTTGCCGACATTCCTCCGGTCAGGCTAAATCCGGCCAGGGTCGTTGTCCAGTCTTTGTTGGGTCTTGTTGCCTTAGATACGCTGCCAGTGCGTCTAAAGGAACCATCTCCGAAATTTGTGTCGTCGGCGGTGGCTGTGATCGTTGTGGGCTTGGCGGCTGCGACTCGGCTGTTGCTTGGACTTCTGACGGGACTTCGCCGGTGGTAGATGTTGGGTTGTTGGTTGCCTTTCTCTTTGCCATGGCTGTACCGGTGGTGGTTCTCTTTTTCTGGTAGTAGTTCACGGTGGTTTTCGTAGTGGGTGGTAGTTTTCGGAGGGGGATGGCGGTTGTGGGTGAGAGAATGCAGGTAAGGGTTTGTAAAGTGAAGGGGAGTAGGCGGTTGGGTATTTTATAGAGGGGTGGGTAGTCGAGGGTTTTGACTGGTGGTAGGCGGTTGCCAGGTTGCGACGCTTCGTGTGGAAAGCGGTTGGGAGTTCTCGCAGTTGATTGGACGTTGCCTGTCACGTCCCTGCTCCACGCGCCCTCCCAGTCTCTGCACTTGCCTGCCAAGCTGCAACACCCCAAAATTCAAACTTCACTCATCCCCCATCTTCCAATTAGCTAGAAATAGAAATAAAGCAAATAAATGGCTCTTTAATATAATTCAGAGTTTCACCCAAGTGGTATCCTCGTGGTCAGTACGAACTCCAAATTAATGTTTAAGATCCGAAAAATCTTTTTGTTGTTTTTCCTTCTCAACTTAATTCAAATTACTAAATATTTAAACTATTTACATCATTACTAAGGGTATTTGAAGTTTCACCTGGTCAGTAAGTACAAATCATATGACGTTGACCAGGTGGAACTCCAAACCCCTTTTCTACTGGTCATTTAGACGCTATTAAAGTGTAGTGGAATTTCTTCCACTATACACATCTCTTCATTTTCCCTATATATTTTTTGACCCAGTACGGCCCCCAGATGCATAGATGATACGCCCGGATTTTGCACTGTTTTAAGGCCATTATTTGGTCCGTTTTTGTTATCAAAATCACTCTACATGTCCATTATTTGCATATTCTATACATTTTGGTATTTTGACGTGTTTTGTGAGAAATGTGCATATTTGAGCCGAAAAGGGGAGTAAAAACGCATAGTCTGGAAATCTGGAGTCAGACGGCGACCAGCGACCGCCGCGAAGTTGTACGGCGACCGCCGACGCCCGGCGGTCAGAGCTATGTGGCGGCCCGCCTCGGAAATTTACGCTAGGAGAAGAGTCTCGCCCGGCGACCGCCGGAGGACATGTGGCGGTCCGCCACCGAAGGGTCAGAGTCTCTGGACTCCAACGCGGCGACCGCCGGCCAAGGTGCGGCGGCCCGCCGGAGAAAGGCGGCGAATCCGACCAGCCCTAGATTTGCTCCAAGATTTACCAAATTTTGAAGATCTTTTCCTTCTATGATGAGGAATAATCTTCCCCTATAAATAGGACCTCAAGCTTCATCAAAAAGAGAGTTTCACACAACAAGAATACATTCATAGAGAAAGAGAGTGACTACTTGCAACATTCATAGAGATCAAAAGCTAGAGTACTTCAATTGTGCAAGGAGTTGGAGAAGGATTTCAAGAACATCAAGAACGACAAGGATTCAACCTACGGGTTTTATTTGCTTTAGTTTTATGTTCAAATTGTTTTCCCTTCAATCTATGTTTTTAGTTTATTCAGTCATGTGTAACTAAACTCATAGGATTCTAGGGATGTGTTAGTAGCAACTTTGGTTATACAATTCCGTTTTCTATTTAATATCCGTTTTGTTTTTACTTTGTTTCTTCCCTAAGTTAATCATGATGCTTCATAATTGAGTGACACAATTATGTATGATTCAATACAACTTGCTTCATAACTGTGACAGAGTTCTAGCGAGTTAGATCCACTTAGTAGACAGTAAAGTTAGCTTCCTTTAAAACGGCACTGTTAATTGAGAGTGAGGACTTTTCAAGGGTCTTAGGAGCTTTTTGGAGTTACGTGTTAGGATTGACAACCCTAATGTTAGTAATCAACGTTTGTATCGCATGAGCATAAGCTAGGTGACTCGTCCTTTCAAAGTATTAACTGTGCTAGGGTATTGTAGTTTGGAATTTGTATAACCATAAAAGTGAAAGCACATCCCTGGAATTCCCCTTATCTCTATACTTTTCTCTCCGTGATTTGCTTGCATTTAGTTGTTTACTGTTTTTAATATTTACTGTTTTCAAAAGTTTCCAAAAATTCTTGTTTCTCCAGATAGTAATTGAGTTCTAGTAGAAGATAGACACTTTGTGTACATCTTCCCCGTGTTCGATACCCGGTACTAACCTTTTGCTATACTATACCTACTCTGTATACTTGCAGGTATTTATAGTGCAAATAAAAAGTGCATCAAGTTTTTGGCGTCGTTGCCGGGGAAGACAATTCACTTTGGAGTGATATCTTCAAACGGATAATTTTACTACTTTGGATTTTTATTGCTTTTTGTTTTAATTTTTTTTTTTTTTTTTTTTTTTTTTTTTTTTGAGTCTTGCAGGTTTTGTATGCGAACGCGTTCTGGGAAGTACATCTTAGAGCCGCTTGATTTAGAACTTGAAAGAACTCGTAGAATAATAAGAAGTGAAAAAGGATCAGGAACAATGGGTGACCGAACAGATATTGAGAAGCTGCAGGAGATGGTGAAGTTGCTGATGGATGAGAGAGATGCGGAGAGAGCAGCCCGAGAAGCCATGGAAAAGAAGAACAGAGAAACATTACCTGTGATGAACATGTTCAATCATGGGAATATGATCACTTTTCCTAACGGCCCTCGTATTGATGCTAACAATTTTGAGTTACGCATGCCCCTTATCCAAAGGGTCGAGCAAACTCCTTTTGCAGGTAGGGCGACTGAAGATGCTAACCGCCATCTCTCCAAATTCGTGGAAATCGCAAACACTCTGAAATTAAATGGTGTCGACGACGATGCCATACGGGTAAGACTTTTTCCATTCTCATTGATTGATTCTGCTAAGGAGTGGTTTGAGTGTATGCCACCAGAAAAGGTCTCCACATGGAAGGACATCGTAGCTACCTTCCTCGACAAATACTACCCGCCAGGCACTATTTTGAAGCTCAAAAGTGAGATCTTTCAGTTCACACAAGGCCATGACGAGCCCCTCTATGAGGCATTTGCTCGTTTCAAAGCTCTTCTTCGAAAGTGCCCAAACCATGGTTTTTCCATAGACCATCAGGTAGGAATCCTCTATAATAGATTTAATGAGAAAATATGTGCTATGCTTGATTCAGGGGCAAATGGAGGATTTCTAACAACGACAGGAGAGGATGCCATGGCGGTGATCGAGGAGTTCGCCACCAACAGTCGGGGGTGGTCGAAGGAAAGGCATGCCACGAGAAGAGTAGCAGCCATAGAAGAGGCCGAAGAAAGTTCTTTTGCTAAGGAGTTAGCAGAACTTAGAGTCAGGATTGATCAAATGGACATCTCGAGGAAGGAAGATCCAATTCCGGCAACTTCCATAGTGGCGGTCAAGGCACCCGAAACTGCCATATCAACTGTGGAAGAAATCAACTACGTGCAAGGAGGCGGTCCCAGAAACTACAATAACAATTATTGCCCTAATCAGGGGGGCGGTAATTTCAATAATTATAATGGGAACCGTCCGCACCCAAATCTTTCTTATTCTAACAATAATTACTTGCAACCCCCTGCAGGATTTAATGTTAGCAAAGGAGGAGTGGTTGAGCCGATGAAGAAGGAAGACAAGTATGAACAAGGAATCACGAAGATTTTGGAGGTAATTACGCAAGATAGGAAGATTAATGACACCAAGATCGGAGTGGTCGAAGCAAGGATAAACAACCTCGAGCAAGGAATGAACACAATCTCGGCAGCTGTAACCAATATTACCACTCAAATGGAGCAAATTCAGAAGAAGTTAGATGAGGATAGAGCAAAGGCAGCAGCAAGAGTGGATGATATTAACAAGAAGTGGGTGGCAAAGCAGAAATCTGGGGACTGCCCAGTCGCCGGCGGACCGCCGCAGACCACGCAGCGGCCCGCCACTGAGACGGCAGAGACACCAACCAGACAGGACTGCCCAGTCGCCGGCGGACCGCCGCACACCCCGCAGCGGCCCGCCACAGAGAAGGCAGAATCGTCCACTAAGCACCAGCTTGTGCGGCACAACGGGATTGTACTCCCTTTTCAGCCAAAGAGGAAGTTCAAGCTTGAAGAGCAGTTCAAGCATTTCCTTAACATGTTTTGCAAGGTCCATACTAACATTCCTCTTGTTGAATCGTTGCAGGAGATACCAAAGTATGCAAAGCTACTAAGGGAGGCGGTAATGAGTAAGAAAAAGCCGACTAAAGCCGACCTTAAGCTACCGCATCATTGCAGCGAGATCATCCAAAAGGAACGGGCAGTGAAGCAAAGAGATCCGGGTCAGTTCATCATTAGGTGCCGAATTGGAGAAGGGAAAGTTGACAAAGCACTGTGCGATTTAGGATCGTCCATCAATCTCATGCCACTGAAGTACTACGAAAAGCTCAACATTGGGCCACTCAAATCTTCAGACGTAACACTCAGGTTGGCAGATAACTCGTCTATCAAGACTGTAGGTATGATTGAGGATGTCCTAGTTAAGGTTGATGATCTTATTTTTCCCGCCGACTTTATTGTGCTTGACATGAAAGTAGACAAGAACATCCCTCTAATCTTAGGGAGAGATTTTCTTGCCACTTGCAAAGCTTTGATTGATGTAGGTCGTGGCGAGATTACAATCAGTGATAATCATAGTCAATCCACCTATAAGATCGAGCGCGAGATGCTAAAATTTGAGGAGGCAAAGCGGGCAAAAATGGAACAACAGTGCAGAGCAGTCATGACTACCGACTTGACCAAGCCCAAAGATCCCTTTGAAGCGGAGGATCCTTCTACCTCCACTATCTACATTGTCAAAGAGGTAAGACACTCTTCTAAAAAGGGTGATGCTAATTCTTCTACATCTGCTCCACAGAAGAAGAAACAGAAGAGAAAGAAAACACCCAAAGAGGACCCCGAGATATACGTCATCAAAACGAAAGAGGGGAAGTACAAGTGGTGGAAGAAGCTAGGGACCAAATTGCTCCCTATGCCAATTTTCAACACTCGAGTTATTGATCCGCCCAACTAGTGGGCCACTTCAAGTCGAGCTAACGACTTTAACAAAAGCGCTTATTGGGAGGCAACCCAATTTTCTTTTACTTTTTTTATTTTCTCGTTTTTTTTTTATGTTCTGTTAAAAAAAAAAAAATTGGTGGCGGTCGCCGCACTTAAAGCACGGCGGTCGCCACACGTGTGTTAACATGTGCAGGAAGGATCGGGCCTAGGGCAGGCTTAGGGCGGGCTAGAGTAACCGCTGCACGGGCCGCGGCGGCCTGCCAGGATTGCTGTTTACGAAGGCCCGTGTGGCGGCCCGCCACGAGAGACGCGGCGGTCGCCACACGCAGTCCAGAGACGGGATTGCCACCATAAAAGGTATGTTTTCCATTCCTTTTCACATTCCTTCTCAAATTCCTTCCTTGCACACAACCCCCACTTATATAAATCACCAAATTCACACACCCACACTATCATTCTCTCAATTCTCTCAAAGTCTAGAGCTCTTCTTCTACAAATTCTCTCCACAAAAAGGTATGAATCCTAACTCAATTTCTGGGTTTTTCTTTACTTCTTCCATGGTTTGTGCTTTATTTTGGGTGAATTGTTCGGTAGAATCTCTTAATTCATGATGGGGGATGATTATGTGTATGAATTTTTGAATTCTATGGTTTAAAATTTGCTTGGTTGGTGATTATTAAGTTGTGAATGATGATTCTCTCTTGGTTTTTAGAGTTTAAAAGTAGCAATCATGTTCATAGCATTGTGAGGCTATTATTTCTTACATGAATTGCAATATTTGTGATTTTGTAGAGATTGTTAGTTTTTATGGATATTTGGTTGATACGTCTCTGCATGGGGGATGAATTCACGTTGGGGGATGATTTTTGTGTCCTAATTTGGTTGTTTTTGCTTAAAATGTTATTATGTTAAAAATTAGGATGCTATTTTACCCAAGCTTGCATATAAGTTCTTATCTCTTGATTTTTACTTGGTTGAATGCAAGTTTGGGGGAACTTTTGAACTCCTACTTGTTGATGCTCTTTTAAGAGTGTAATTTCTTTTGTAGGATAATGGGATCAAAAGGGAAACCGGAGAATGCAAAGAACTTTGGCATTAGCCTTGCCACGGAAGAGCAAAAGGCTATGTGGAAGAAAGTGTCGGCCCGAGAAACGGCACCTTCTAGATATCCCCACGATTTCCCTCTCCAAACTTTGGTGATCATGGAGGATTTTTGGAAGTTGTGCGACGTGGGTGATGGGAATGGCCTCGTCTACATGTTCCAAAGGAAGTGGCCATCGTTTCGAAAGTATACTCTCGAGTTCCTCAGCTCGCTAAAGGTTACTAAGGATCGCCGCCAAAATTTTCCACTTAGCATTGATTTCCGCCTAGGGAACCGTTGGCACTCGCTCACCATGGAAGAGCTTAGTGGGATCTTCCATTGCTTCGACCCCAACCCCGAAGAGGACAATGAATATGAATTTTTCGAGGTTTGGGGGGCGATGACAAATGAGCAAGAGCATGCAGCGGGCTATGCCAAGTCTTCATCAATTCGCAACCCCGTCTTGAAGTTCTGACCTCTCCATGGCGACCGCCGCAAGCTCTGCGGCGGTCCGCCACCTGAACGCTGGAAAGCATCTTTGACGTGCGGCGACCGCCGAACGGCTGCGGCGGACCGCCACCCGGACACAATTTTCCAGCGCGATTTTTCGAAATTCTTCGAATTTTCGCCCCGCTCAACCTCTACGCGAAATTATTCAGGGTACGTTTTTTTTTCAGTAGTATTACTCACGTCCCTACCGACTCTACAAACTTATTTTACACTTTGTTGTAAATAAGTTTGGGGGGATGAAGTGGTGGACAGTGAGTTTAAGGTTTTCTTTTTGTTGTTAGTTTGTTTTTGCTTTAATTTTCCAAAAACCCGTAGGAGATTTTTGTGTTCTAAAAATGTTTTCTTGAATCCATGTCATGAACATAACATGAAGAACTTAGAAACACGCATGCTTAGGGACACATTAGACCGAGTTGCCAATGATATTATATTCCATCTATGTTTAAGTGTGGCTTAACGTTTTGATATGATGGTTGGGTGAAAAGGTGCATAATTAGTGAATTGCTTGTTCGCCTTGAATCGTGCTTTTACCTTGTGAGATTTGAGCCTTAAATTCTTTCTTGTGTGATTTATCTGTATGCATGTATATGTTTCTAGAACTTGCTCCTAGTCTGCCTAAGTTTACATAGTGCTTAAGTTGATTTAGGAGGATGTTAGGCCGTCTTTTCTTAGCTACTTTTATATCCAAAATTTTCGACCCTCTCAAATTTTTCCTTTGGAGCCAATTTTGAGCCTTTAAGCCTTTTATTTGGAAGCCAAAATAAATGGGGGGACAATTCCTTGGGTTAGTATAGTTTTTGTTATCTTCTTTTGTAAAGGAATTGGAGAGATAAGGAGGAAAGTATAAAAAGTAGTGTGCTTAATATTAAGAAAGTACAAGTTGTGAAATTGAGAAAAATTCCAAATATGTGCTTGATCTTAGGAAAAAAAAAAGAAAGGATGTGTAAAAAAAATAAGAAAAAAAAAAGAAAAAAAAAATGTGTGAAAGGTTGTGAAAAGAAAATAAAATCAAAGGATTGAAAGTAAATTGAAGGAGAAAAATAAAGTGTTAGAAGTGCCTTAAGTTTTAGAAAAGTGGAGTCATCTTAACTCTACTTGGGATATTTTTATATTTGAGTCACTTTTTAGCCAAATATTCCTCACCTACCAAAGAGCCTACGTTACAACTGAAAAGAAAGACCTTTCGGACTTTTGATGCTTAATCACATTGAGTAGAGGAGGGATTAGACTTTGAGCAAGCCTATGGTAAACTTTGCATGATGCATGATTTGAGTGATTTACACTTTACCTTTATACACTTTGAGAGTGAGAGAAAGAACACTTCCCATCTTTGGAAGTTTGCCACATGTGAGTGCTTGAATTCAAGGTGTTCCACGAGTTAGTAATGAAAGTGCACTATTAAGCCTTGCTTGATTTGATTGTGTTAATCCATGCTTAATCTATTCTTTCATCTTTTGAGGCAATTATGACATCTAGTCCTTGTGCATTCCGTGCGTCTATTCTTGTGTCTTTAGTGTTTTGTTCGAGGACAAACAAAAATGTAAGTTTGGGGGAGTTGATACGCCCGGATTTTGCACTGTTTTAAGGCCATTATTTGGTCCGTTTTTGTTATCAAAATCACTCTACTTGTCCATTATTTGCATATTCTATACATTTTGGTATTTTGACGTGTTTTGTGAGAAATGTGCATATTTGAGCCGAAAAGGGGAGTAAAAACGCATAGTCTGGAAATCTGGAGTCAGACGGCGACCAGCGACCGCCGCGAAGTTGTACGGCGATCGCCGGCGCCCCGCGGTCAGAGCTATGTGGCGGCCCGCCTCGGAAATTTACGCTAGGAGAAGAGTCTCGCCCGGCGACCGCCGGAGGACATGTGGCGGTCCGCCACCGAAGGGTCAGAGTCTCTGGACTCCAACGCGGCGACCGCCGGCCAAGGTGCGGCGGCCCGCCGGAGAAAGGCGGCGAATCCGACCAGCCCTAGATTTGCTCCAAGATTTACCAAATTTTGAAGATCTTTTCCTTCTATGATGAGGAATAATCTTCCCCTATAAATAGGACCTCAAGCTTCATCAAAAAGAGAGTTTCACACAACAAGAACACATTCATAGAGAAAGAGAGTGACTACTTGCAACATTCATAGAGATCAAAAGCTAGAGTACTTCAATTGTGCAAGGAGTTGGAGAAGGATTTCAAGAACATCAAGAACAACAAGGATTCAACCTACGGGTTTTATTTGCTTTAGTTTTATGTTCAAATTGTTTTCCCTTCAATCTATGTTTTTAGTTTATTCAGTCATGTGTAACTAAACTCATAGGATTCTAGGGATGTGTTAGTAGCAACTTTGGTTATACAATTCCATTTTCTATTTAATATTCGTTTTTTTTTTACTTTGTTTCTTCCCTAAGTTAATCATGATGCTTCATAATTGAGTGACACAATTATGTATGATTCAATACAACTTGCTTCATAACTGTGACAGAGTTCTAGCGAGTTAGATCCACTTAGTAGGCATTACAGTTAGCTTCCTTTAAAACGGCACTGTTAATTGAGAGTGAGGACTTTTCAAGGGTCTTAGGAGCTTTTTGGAGTTACGTGTTAGGATTGACAACCCTAATGTTAGTAATCAACGTTTGTATCGCATGAGCATAAGCTAGGTGACTCGTCCTTTCAAAGTATTAACTGTGCTAGGGTATTGTAGTTTGGAATTTGTATAACCATAAAAGTGAAAGCACATCCCTGGAATTCCCCTTATCTCTATACTTTTCTCTCCGTGATTTGCTTGCATTTAGTTGTTTACTGTTTTTAATATTTACTGTTTTCAAAAGTTTCCAAAAATTCTTGTTTCTCCAGATAGTAATTGAGTTCTAGTAGAAGATAGACACTTTGTGTACATCTTCCCCGTGTTCGATACCCGGTACTAACCTTTTGCTATACTATACCTACTTTGTATACTTGCAGGTATTTATAGTGCAAATAAAAAGTGCATCAATAGAATATCACGTACCTTTTCCCATCGATCTTCTGACCCAGTACGGCCCCCACTGCGTAGTCACTAGCATCGCACATCATCTCGAAGGGGTGATCCCAGTTAGGAGCCTGAATAGTCGGTGCAAAAATCAATTTTTCCTTAAGGAGGTTGAAAGCAGCCTTGCAATGCTCGTCGAAAACGAACTCCACCTCGTTCTGGAGAAGTCTGGTAAGGGGTTGAGAAATCTTGGCGAAATCCTTGATAAATCTCCGATAAAATCCAGCATGGCCAAGAAAACCTCTTATTCATTTCTGATCAGTAGGGAAGCGTAGTTTGGATATGACATCCACTTTAGCTTGATCCACCTTGATCCCCTTTTCTGACACTACGTGTCCTAAAATAATTCCTTCTGTAACCATAAAGTGGTATTTCCCATATCCCTTCTTATCCCTTTTTCACTCGATTAATATGCATGAAGGTTCAAGAACACCGATTAAATCGGTTGGAAGAAAAAGAAAAGAGGAGGTAGAAGAAGAACAACATAACTCTTATGCAAAAATACCTTCTTTGAGAAAATAAATCGGTGGAAACAAAGTAGAGGCTTGGTTCTTCAATATCCACGGATTAAACTTCGATTTCTTCTCAAAAGATGAAGGATTTATGGAGTAAAGTGGAAGAAAATTGAGAGAGCATATGGGGAGGGAGTTTTCGAAAACTATGGGTGCTAGGGTTGGGGTTTTGGTTCTTATTTATAGAGTCCAATGAGATCTTTAGGTAATAAGAATAGAATATTTGGTAAGATCTTTTGCCTTATAATTAAATAGAATAAAATAATAGGATGAAGTAAGGAAGGAAAATTAACAAAAATAGGAGATGGCAATATCTCCTATTTTCGAAAATATGGCTAGATTAATTAGCCATGGTTTTGTTTTTGGTATATTTTACGGGGTAGAATAAAATATCACGGAGCAAAATAAAAATAAGAATTCCCTCTCGGAAGCAAGAAATAGGCGTGTTCTATGCCTATTAAATAAGGTATGGATTTTGACTATCAATTAAAATAAGGTATGGTAAGGTTCTCTTGAAATAAGGAAAGATTTGGTAGAATAATTAAATTCTAGGTATGGAAGGAAATCAAGTAAGGAGTCAAATAAAATAAAGCAATTCCTTCCTTCCCAAATATAGTGATTTTCGAAAATCACTAGAAAAAATAAGGGCTCGATTTTTCCATCTCTAAATAAGGAAATAATTGGCTCTTGGAATTTAATTTGGATAAATATCCCAAGGATTAAATAAATTCCGGAAGAAATGGAATTTCTCTTCAACGGGGTCTAGGGTTCGAATATTCCTAAGAAGTAGGGTGACAAGTATTTATGGAAATTTTCTCTAAATAATCTCACTCACCCTTAGTCAAATAATTTACCACATAACTTCACAAATTAATAAATAAATCACATGCCACATCATAAAGTCAATAAGTTTGACTTTTCAAACTTTCACACAACCCTAAACCTAATTCGACCATATCACCTCGTGAAATAAAAGCATTCTCGATGCCACGTCATCAACAATAAATTCTAGGGCTCAAGAATTAAGGTTCTAAAATCCGGGATGTTACAATATTACTATGGAACGGGGGGAGTACTACATATGCATCACTAACTATTTAATGGTACTATAACATTGGTTTTGATCTATATGCAAAACTAGATCTTAATATAAAAACGCAGAACAAAATCACACGGAAGGCATGTTTAGGTCATTGTTATTATATTTTTAAGTTATTTTAATAATGGATGACATAAAATGAATTAAAAATGACATGAAACCCAAATTTTGTAAAATGACCCAAAGCTGATTAATAATGACCTTCCATGTTTTTGGTTAATTATTGATCATTAGATCATCTAATCCTAAGGCCAAGATTTGAGTTGCATTTCCTGATTTAGATGCATTCTTGTTTTGATCATCTCCATTACAACACAATAGATCCATAAACAAACCATATGGAATAAATCAAATTGCATTAGGATTATCTCAACCTAATATATACTTTCTCCAGTCTCCATTAATTGTCTCATTCGGTTGTTGCATATTTTAAGAAATTGTTTAACATTGTTAAGAAACTTGTAAGGAAAAAGTAAGTGGATTGTGAATCATAGTACTCCCTTCGTCCTAAGGAAGATGACCCCTTCCGTGGGCGCCACGAGATTTTATACAGCTTTATTTTGTGTGTTAAGTGGAGAGAGTAAAGTAAGAGAAAGATAATAAAGTAGAGATAAAAGGTATTTTCATTTATAGTAATGAGTCATCTTTGTTAGGACAAACTAAAAAGGAAAGTGAGTCATCTTTAATGGGACGGAATGGGTATATATTAATTTTATGATAATTGTGAATGAATGAGTTAGCATAATATGAAGTCCACTTTAAAATAGTAAAAATGAAATGAAGGTGATTAATAAGGACCGAAAGAAAATGAAATAATGAATAGGGATCGGACAAAAATGATATGAAACAATTAAAGGCGACCGGAGGCAACTACGACTAGGCAACTCGTTAGGTCCATCTCCATTCTTCACATTTATTTCTTCTAACTTTTTTTTTTTGTAATCAGACCTTTTCCACCTCTTAAAACTTAACGTTTCACGCTTTAATTATCAATTAATTATTTGGATTGTGACCTTCTCAAATAATGTGAAGCTTAGTAGTAGTAGTTTTTAATCGGCATTCCGTCCGAATATTCACTCAAGTACAATTTTACGTAAGATTGTTTAAATGTTTTATTTTTTCACACGAGTATTAATATTTGTAAAAGACATTGTGATCAGTTGAAGCAACAAACTAATGAATGACATTAATTGAAACTAGTTAAATTGTATATATGGAGTAGTACATTGGCCAGTGTAGACATTTCAAGCGTCTATCTGAACATTAATTCATATGCAAAATCAATAATTTATGTGGGCATGCAACGTAAAATGAAAGGTTAAAATAGACATTATCCTCACCTAAATTCCAAGTCAGCTCGAACCGTATATTACTCCCTCCGTTCCATAGTAATAGAGTCATTTTGCCATTTTGGTACGTTCCATAGTAATAGAGTCATTTATTTTTTTAGTAAAAGTCAACACATTTTTCCACACCTACTTTACTCTCTCTTACTTTTTTCTCTCTTCATCTCTCTACCTTTTTCATTTTCCTTTTTGTCCTTCCTTTACTTAACTCGCCTAACACAACTTTTCTTAATCTCCGTACCAAAAAGAAACGTCTTTATTACTATGGAACGGAGGGAGTATATGGTATATCACACTTAGGGCTGGGGAAAAATACCGAAATACCGAAATACCGGCCTTATCGTACCGAAAAAATACCGAAAATACCGAATTTTCGGTATACCGTGACTTTTGGTACGGTATGATACTTTACCGAAATATTTCGGTAAGGTAACGGTATGAATTTTCAAATACCGCGGTATACCGTTGCATACCGAAATTCGGTATATACCGTAAATTAAGGTATATACCGTAAACTATGGTATATACCACAAAAATATAGACGCAATTATATATAAAATATATTTTGTATATTTTTAAATTATAAAATCATCGTAAAATATAAATATAATTATGAATAAATTATATTAAATTTATTTTGAAAATTATAAAATATAAATAATATTCTAAATACTCTAATTTTCTATTTTAATTGATGTTGATAGTCAGGTATACCGCAAAAGTAAGGTATACCGAACTTCGGTATGGTATACTGAAAATGAGGTACGGTATCGGTATGGAAATTCGTCATACCGAAAATAAGGTATACCGAAGTTCGGTATACCGAAAACTTTGATAAGGTAAAGGTATGACTTTTTCGCATACCGTATTTACGGTAAGGTATACGGTATGGTGGTTTCGGTAAGGTATACCGTACCTACCCACCCCTAATCACACTCAAGTTTAATTTTTCCAGTTGTCTATATGATTTTCAAAGTATAAGCGCAAATTTATATGATTAAATTCTGCATCAAAATCAATTAGATTGAATATAAATTGAGAATACCATCGCTAGTTGCATATAATTAATAATGAATTAACAACTGGGTACTGATATAATATCTGTATCAAAATCACACGCCTTTCCGATTTTTTTCTTGATTGATTTGTAGCACGTGATAAAATGAACAACTGTGTAATGCTATTTTCTAAATTATTAATATTCCTTTTACAACTCAACTAGCAAGCTAGCTAGGATCGGCAATAGTACATCTCAATTCAATCATACACACGCAAATTAATAGTACTATAACTATAGATGAGTCACACCTCCTGTTCATATTCTACACTAGTAGGTTAGATTTTTCCATGTATTCCCTTCGTTCTTCATAGTTGAAGCGGAACTTTTCAGCACGGAGTTTTAGAAATGAATGTTGGATGTGTTAAATAAATAGATAAAAAAGTAAGAGAGGGGAAAATGTAGAGAGAATAAAGTATAAAGTGAATAAAGTAGAGAGAATAAAGTAAGAGAAAGTAAAGTAAGAAAGAGGAAAAAGTTACCATATAAGGAAACGACTCAACTATTAAGGAACTTTCCGAAATGGTAAAATGACTCAACTATGAAGAAACGGAGGGAGTATCAAGTAGTCCGTACAATTAAATATGAGTGTTTTTTAGTTAGAGATTTTTTTAAGTGTTTTTTATGAGTTAATAAAGAGAGACTGCAATTATAAGAGGAAAAAGGTAAAGATGAAGTGGTTTTTATTTCAAAAAATGTTTTATATTTAATGAGACATTAAAAAAAAAAAAGTTTCAGTTTTATCAACCAATTTTATCCAAATATATATTTAAAGTTCATGGTAACCGTAACTTTTTTGTCATTCCACTGAGAAAAATGAACATGCGAAATTTAATTCGAGCGAAATTCTCTTACTCCAGAATTGGAGTACTACACCATTAATTTGTTATAGAGAAAAGATACAGAAATAAAACTTATGGCAACGCGCGCGTGTGCGTGGGATTCACGGCACGTCACTTGTGCACATAATTACATATATGAATGAAGCCTCTTTAATATCCATCCGTCCCAAGATAAGTGACTTGTATTCTTTTTGGGGTGTCCCACTATAAGTGACCTATTTCCATTTTTAGCAAAAAGTCATCTCTCTTACTTTATTCTCCACCTACTTTATTTTCTCTTTTTTTCTCTACTTTTCCCTCTCTTATACTTTACTTTCTTCACTTTAACTTATTTAAATATCATTCCTTAAATCCCGTGCCCAAAAGAAGTAGGTCACTTATCTTGGGACGGAGGGAGTACTAGTATTAGTTTTATGGAATAATAAAATGCGTATGAAATGCATTAGTAGAATGTGAAGCCTACTTACCATTTATAGTAAATAGTGAAAGTGGAAAATTAATGGGGCGGATAAAATTGACAAAAGTGGATAATTAATTAGGGACGCGGGAGTAGTATTTTTATGTTTTAACTTTTCTTTTTCTTATATTTTCTTTACCTCTCGCATTTATGTTTAGATTTCTATACATACATAATTAAAAAATTATCTTCTTCATTCAAGAAATTGTTCTTCTAATTCCACCGCCTTTATAATTTTTTATCTAAACTTTTTGTTAATATTTTCTTTCATGCTCATCTTTTATTTTGAATTATGACTAGAAAGAGAACAATCAAAAAAGAGAAGCAAGGGTAAAAATATTTTTGTAATATATATGACTTAACAAAAAACCACAAGAAATGTAGACCATAAAATTAATGAGGTGAATAAATGAGAGTCGTGACTAAGTACAATATTAGACTATTAGTCACTCCATGAAATCATGTAATTCTCCTAAATTTGCGTAAACAAAGACTAGATAGATTTCTCACACCCATTAAAAAGCTAGAACACAGTAGATAATCATATTGGCATCTAGTCCAGTCAACATAATTTGACTGTTTTACGGGTACTGACAAAATAATTAATTTTATGAAATTGAATAATATGGATGAAGGTAGTATATATATATTTTAAACAGGTACTGACAAAATAATTAATTTTATGAAATTGAATAATATGGATGAAGGTAGTATATATATATTTTTTAAATCGATTCTCGGTGAGTGAGAAAAATAGTTAATTAAAGTTTGTCACTTATATATAAAGTTCATTAATCTTGTTATTACCATTATATATAAATGAAACAACACTAATGGAACTTCTAAGATAAAAAAATAATTCAATTATATATGAAGGAACAGAGCTGAGAGTACTAGTATTATTAATATTTTCCTTTTGCGGACAGGCTTTGCCAACTACCAAGTCACACATTACGTAGTACTGTTTTTATCTGATGCAAATCATGGGAATGAAAAGAATCGTAAGGCGCAAGAATATGCAAATTCAAAACTCACTTTTTTTCTTATTTATTCAAACTTTGTGGCCCTACTCATCTTTGAATCCATACCACTGGCTCTCTCTCAGCTGGATATATATGCACATGTAAGTCTTCGCTCCTAAGTCATGACAGCATATTAATTTTCTTTTAGATCATTCTTAATCAATCTAGGGTTTGCAATGAATCGGAACGAGACAAGTTTGCAGAACAAATTATTGAGGAAGACCATTGAAAAAAATCGAAGGATTCGAATGAAAGCTCTTTGTTATAAGCTTGTTTCCATCATTCCAGATCACCATTTCAGCCAACCCAAGGTAAGTATGTGTATATATGTCTTTTATTCAGAATCATAGTGTTTACTTTCTATAGATTTTAGACAAGTTTAGATAGCAATCATGTTTAGGGTTTCCATCAAGAAATATAGATCGGAAAATAGTGTTCATGATCTGGAATAACACAGAAATAATAAAACTAGTACTACTAAAAGAAATTACAATCCCGTAAATTCAGATGTATATATTGTGAATAAATTCTAATTACAATTAGTAAATTGTAGTATTTCAAAATTGTCAATCGAATTGAATCTATCCAAATGCACACAAATTTAATGTATGGTTAATTTTTAAGCGACCATATATATCCGTTTTAGATGTTATTTATGATTGTTTTTGTTGACTGTTGAAAAAGAAAATACTAGTACCTGTTTTAGTTGGAAAAATCTACATTCAAGCATTGAACTATCATGAGAGTATCAAAACCATATCTTGCTAGGAGAAAGTTGTTTTTCACATAACAAATACTATACATTTCTATGATATATGTATGTAGGAATTGTTGTCACATCCAGATCAGATAGATGAAGCATCTTCTTACATCAAGATGATGAGAGAGAGAATTGAAGTACTGAATAGAAGAAAGGCACAGCTCATAAGTTCCTATGCAACCAGAACTGGTCATGGCGGAGGGCACAAGTATCCGATTCTTACAGTGACGGAGTTAGGTTTTGGTGTAGAGGTGATGTTGATTAGTGGCCTAAACAAGAAGTTCATGCTAAGCCAAGTGATTAGCGTAATCGAACAAGAAGCAGCTCAAGTTCTCAGCGTTAACATGTCCCGTGTTGGCGAAACCATCATTCACACTATCCATGCTCAGGTGATCATTAAATCAAGTCATTAGTATAATCTTATGAGCATCTAATTAAATTCATGGGTGCAGGTTAAAATTTCAAGGGTTGGGGTGGACACTTCAAGAATAAGTGATAGGATACAGAAGATCATTTCCTCAAACTTATAAAATTTCTTGTTGGGAAACTATAAAGTTCTACTTCGATTATACTAGTCTATAATAATTAAGTCCATGGTAAGTTAATTACAAGATTATAAGGAGCTCAGCCGTAATTTCTCTTCCAAGTTTGTTCCTCAACCTTTACCTTGGAATAGAGAAATGCAGGATACTGATTAGCTCCATCTGATTTCAGTTTTTATTGTAATATAATTTTAAATATTTGTATTCGCTTCTTGAGATTATGAATGGTGTTTATTGAGGATGTTGGAGGAATTAGTTAATCTTCATCTTTAAGTAATTAACTATGGGTAATATTTCCCTATAAATTTCTGTGACACAAACTTGCCACAAGAATGATCGACTCGATAAAGAAAATAATGAACTCTAGTTTCTTAAATTCTAAATGTATTAATGTGAATTTCAAACAATGAAAGCCACTGTTTATAAGTAATTCGAAAATTCTAGGAACTCAAAGTGAAATAAAACGAAATTACAAAAATTACAAAAAATTCTAAAAATAATAAAATGATGTTTTCGTCCCTAAATGACACCATGGCAAAAGCAATGAGTTTGACTCTTCAACCTGTTGCACAAGTGTCGTGCAAATTTTACCTCATTCTGACATAGTTGGCATTCTCACTGTTTTGGTGTCAAACGTCATATCACGTCCCAATAAAGTATTTCGATATTCTTTTTATGTATTTGTCCTAAAATTATCACTATTTTTTTTCACTAAGAGCATTAGCAATAAGGCCGCAATAAGGCCGTATTTTGTGTTATTATTGCAGGCCTCGATTTTTTCCGGCCTCTCTATTTTCAGTCGTAGCCTAGGAATGTGGCCTTATTGCAGGCCACATTTTGCGACTGGGTCAATTTTAATAATTTGTAGTATATTCCATTTTTTTTAATCTATAATTACCAATGATGAAGACGTTGGCAGAATTAACCTTTGGGGCAGTGATGAAGACTTTGGCAGAATTAACCTTTGCGGCAGTTATGAAGACGTTGAAGTCCACTATCAAAATGTAGAAAAAGGCTGAAACTGAAAAAGTGTGACAAATGCATGCGGACTTAATCTATGAAAATTTTGTTGCAGCATTTTAATCTATGTAAATTTTTATTGTTATGGGGTACAAATACACATTAGATGTGCCAGACCGATAAGTCATTGTGTGTGATAGTTCAAATTGAATTTATATGCATGCTAGTATATATGACATGCATGCGTAAAAGAAATATGTACTTCTACACATGACATGATCGGCCTTCAAATATTAATGAAATTTGAGCATATGATATCAGTTACTATCTTGATTTCACTTAATTAATGGTAGAAATATATTACAGCATTATAAAGTCTTAAATTAATACTCCCTCTGTCTCACTTTTGAAGTCCCGGTTTACCATTTTTTAGTGTCTCACTTTAAGAGTCCTGACTGAAATATTTCTTAAATGATAATAAATCTCACATTCTACTAACTTTTTTCCACTCACATTTTATTATAAAACTAATTATATAAAAGTATGACTCACATACCATTGTCTATTTTCATCAACTTTCCTTTAAATTTCTTAAAACTCGTGCTGAACTCAAATGAAAATCCTAAAGTGGGACGGAGGGAGTAGTACTATGTTTTTTTATTGCATATTTTAGGTGAAACATGGATCCTTAGATATTTAATTTACAGAAAATTGTAAATAACATTTTGAGCTATATATCAAAACTTTAAATTTATTAAACAAGAAAAAGAAGATTTCATTACAATATATTGTGCATGTAATGTGGTCATCAAGATGGCGTCAATAAGAACTCGTAATTAACTAGCAGTGTAGATTATTTTTTATAAAATTACCAAAAATAGTAGTAGTAACTTAGTTTATATTATACGGAAATACTAGTAACTTAGTTATATAGGCATGAAAGTGCAACGTAGAAAGTCCAAATAAAAGTTGTTAAATGAGAACCATCACCTTTTTGTCGTTTACGAAGTCAACTAATTAGCTTTCGTTTTCTAAATGAAGACTGGCGTCTGGCAGACTGTTTCTAGATATATGCTCGTCCAAATTCTATTCAATGCGAAGCACCAGTTGACCTCTGTTTGGAGTTAGGGTTTGAAGAATTATTCATCAATAAACATAGTACTCCCTCTGTCCCATTAAATATGCAACGTTTGTTTTTGCGCACTTGTTTTGAAAAAATTATAATAAATAATTAATGTGGTGAAAATATAAAATAAGAGAGAGAATAATGTAGAGGAGAGTCCCCTTTATATTATTCTCTTTTTTACTTTATTTTTTCTTCACTCTAACTATTTATTATTATTTTTTCAAAACATGTGTGAAAAAGCAAACGTTTCATTTCTAATGGGACAGAGGGAGTATAATATATACTCCCTTCGTCCACTATTAGAAGTCTTATTTCTTGAGAGTCTTAAGAAATGTTAAGAAAAGTGAGTGGAAAAGATTTTCATCTCTCTTACTTTATTTTTTCTTCATCTTTCTTACTTTGTTCACTATTTACTTAACACACTATTCTTAATCTTCGTGTCAAAAAGAAGTACCTCAATTAACAAGGAACATAGATATTATCATAGTATAATATTAGTAAATTTAATTTTAAAGTTATGTTTTTATTTTAAAAAGTATTTTTCAATATTATTTAGCCTCATAAAAATAGATGTATTATATTGTTCGTATTGGGATTGTTTCCGCCAACATTGACACTAAAAATATGGAACAATTGTTAACAATAGTTTGGACTCCCAGTATAAAAAATAAAAATCATGCGTCCGCAACTGTGTGTGTATATATATATTGACAATAATAAAAATAAAGGATCCAGAGAGCGATATTGCATGGAGTAGTATTTCTTTACTCTGTTAAAATGTTAGAGTTATTTTGGTGAAAAAAAAGTAAAAGAACTTTGAATATCTTTAATTCTTCAAAAATATTATACATAAACCCAAAATATATTTTATTGTTGTATTGTTTTTCTTTTTGCAAAATGTATACGTACTACTGCAAGATATTTGAACTAATAAATCAATACCATACATTGTATTTTAAATTCCGTTGAACCTCACATTCATATACACAATATGTATCCCAGATATTTGTATAATATACAAAACCTCACAAATTTGTGCTCCATTCATCCATAAAAAATAGTCTCGTAGAGCATGGCCTATATAATTTATAGTGTTTTGTTATGGATAAACTTTGTATTTTTAGTATGTGAATAATTTTGGTGAACCGATCGACATGGAAACATGAGACTATTTCTGTGGACGGGAATATTACACTCTTGTTATACAAAAAGCCAGACGTTTATACTACTTGAGACAATTGAGAAAAAAAAATTAAAACTTTGTGATTTAATATTTTGATTTCAAAAGTTACGTGACTAACTAAAATTTAATCAAACTTCATAATTTGAATAACCATTATCCTAAGAAAAAATATCCTAATCATATTAGTATACCCATTATCACCTGCATAAGAGCATCAACAACGGAATCCGACCCCCTACCCATTGGTACCCTATGGTGTGTACGTACATCCCCCATATGGTTGGCATCTCAACGCAGTCGATGGATGAAATCTAAAATTCCTATGACGTATCCAATGTTCACATTTTCTACGCCAAGATATATCTTCGTAGATTACATCGACATTTCGGAGGATGTAATCGCCCGAAATAACTAGAAACAAATGCTAGCGCATAATCAGTATTGGCCCGATGTGGCTCCTGCGATGCACTTACACAAAGACCCGGGCCTATTTTAACCAAGTGAGCCCCAAATTCTGAAAATTTTGCATCATCCACAACAATAAGAAAAAAGGAGAGGCAAACCAATCGAAACAGATATTTTGAAATCTGTATTTAGGATTTTAGGTTACATGAAATCTGTCCATAACAACAACACATGGAACTGCAATATAACGACATCAAGACCACACATAAGATAATATTCCCCAGTAAAGTCGGAATGTGTTGAACAATCTTTACATTATAACTTTTTCCTAGACTAAACGCCCTAATTAAATTCTATGTTTAGTCAGAAATTAATTCATATATAATCACGCGGACTGCAATAATACATTATTATACTATACTCCTGATGTCCATAAAAGAATTTTCCATATTTCCCACATTAATATACTATACCCCTGATGTCTAGGAGAGAATTTTCACATTTCCACACATTATTATTGATCTTCGTTCATTTAAAAGTGATTGTGTATTTGTGTTACCTAGCAAATCCTCCAAAAATTAAAACGATGAATGATTGTGTTTTATACAACGTCATCGAACTATTAAGATTCTTCGTTCTTAAGAAACTTAAGATAACTTGGCTATACACCAATTTTATTTATTTAATTATTTTATTTTTACATGCACGTTAACTTATGCACTCAATTAGAAGATAAACTACATCTTGCACTATTATTAAATAGACACCAAAGCATAAAATATAATGAAATTATGGACGGTAATTAATGTTCTGTAACTAATTAAAAATACCATTGAAGATTTGATAAAATAAGCTGGTCAAATTATTGCTTAGCTTAGGACTTCATATTCAAGTCATTAGTTTGCTGGAGCAAATATTCAATGATATAAAATGGTATTATAAAATGGTTTATTTTAGTAATACTTAATATTTTACAATTAGAATTATAGAGAATCCCAAAAGTAGGTATTATTGTGAAATTCGGAAACTATCCAAAAATTTAGATAGTAAATAAACATTAATGGTCTGTATTTCCTTGTAGTGTGAAGTACTAACAAGTACTCCACATTGTTTAAATCTATTCCAGTACTACTCCCTCCGTTCCATAGTAATGAAGGGCAAAACTTTTCAGCACGAAGATTAAGAAAAATTGTGTTAGGTGATTTAAGTAAAGAGAGAATAAAGTGGAAAATGAAAAAGGTAGAGAGATGAAGAGAGAAAAAAGTAAGAGAGAGTAAAATAGGTGTGGAAAAATGTGTTGACTTTTACTAAAAAGGGAAATGACTCTATTACTATGGAACGGACGGAAATAGAAAAACGCTCCTATTATTATGGAACGGAGGGAGTAGTCAATAATTTTCATTGTAAAGTTCGGCGGAATAGGCTGGGATGACTCGGTCTTTACCAAGTTAGATATAACCACCAATTTAAAAACGGCCCAACATTTAGCGATTGGGCTGGGCGAAAGGGCCTAATCTGATGAAATCCTAGTTTATGAATATGAGGCCCATTATATTCATCTATCTTACATGTAATTTTTTAACCATACGTCATACTAAGTACTAACCGTGTGGGATCACCTAATACTTTACCTACTCCATCTCCTGCTCCACTCCTCATGCACATAAAATATGATGGTGGACTCCTCATTTATGTTTATGATCAGGGGTAGAGTAGGGAATGACGTAAGAAAAATAGTAGGTGATCCGGACTGAGTACTAATATTGAAATCTGGCGGTTCCTCGCTCAGCTTCCAATTTCATTTTTTTACTAAGTATTTCCTCTGTTCTAGATAATTTGATTCAGTATTTCATTTCGGTCCGTCCCAGATAATTTGACTCATTTCACTATTATCATTTGATAATGGACCTTATATCCACTAACTCATTTCTACTCACATTTTATTATAAAACTAATATATTAAAATAGGACCTATATCCCACTCACTTTTTCTTTTTATTGCATTTCTTAAAACTCGTGCCCAATTAAAATGAGTCGAATTATCTGGAACGGAGTATATTGGTATTATTTTTCTTGTATATCTTCAAATCAGTTGCACATACATCCAATACACGTCAGTTTAGATAAATACGAAAAGCAGTGAATTGTTTGTTTGCAATACATACGATTGAGTCTTGACAATACACACACAAGGGTCCCATTTCTTCCTCCAATAATTTCTTCCTTTCTCTTCGTTAAACTTCCAGCAATCCAACAAAACTACATAGGCTCATCTATACAGGTGGTGGTTGTTAATATTAGAAATGAGCCACTCACCCTTAAAAGGCCTCATAAGGAGGAGGGTTATCCACACATATATAGATTAGATTGGATCATCACCAAGTCGATGTGGGACAGAATTTAGAGAGTTTTAACACGCCCCCTCACGTGTGGGCCGGAAAGGACATCGGTCTTCCATCACGTGGGTAGGCAATGCTAGAGATAAGAGAACCATCATCGATGTGGGCCGGAAAGGACATCGGTCTTCCACTCGTGAGGTAGATAAGAGATAAAGAGAAAACCATCATCGACTTGGGCCCGCTCTGATACCATATTAGAAATGGGCCACTCACCCCTTAAAAGGCCTCATAAGGGGGAGGGTTATCCACACTTATATAGAGAAGCTAGGATCATCACCAAGCCGATGTGGGACAAGATATTAGAATTTTAACATGCCCCCTCACGTGTGGGCCGGAATGACACATCGGACTTCCATCACGTGGGTAGGCAAAAAAAATGCTACCATCTTGGAAAGGAAGCATCAAACTAAGAAGAGAACTAAAGCAACTAAGATTTATTCTAACAGATTCTAACTAAGCATCTTCTGCTGGAACTGAGCATCCATCTTGATCAAGTACAAACCATCACTTTGGTGGAACTCATAGCCAAGTTCTTTGCTGTGCAACAGCTACAAATGCAACCCTTGAAGCAAACATACCAATACTTCTTGAAGCAGATACACCACAGAATGGCAGATGTATACACATCCTTAGCTTAGTTGAAAAAATAAATTTGATTCAACTCCCCCTTAGCAGGCAATTCATCTTGAGCATCGAGACTAAGAACAATCACAACACCAATACGCACAACATCAATGCGAACACCACATCGAAGCATAGAATATCTATAATGCAACTATCTTGCCAAAGCAACGAACAAGGAAATCAGAGACTTCAAGTCAAGAGAAAATCCATCTTGAGCATTTGCAAACCAATTGGAGCTGTTGCTGCATATTATGGTAAAACCTTGTTGTATCAAAACATTCACTAGCATCGAGTACAGCCAAAATTACCACACAACCCATATAACAACCTCCAATCCTCCAATATAGCTCAACAAGAGCTTTCTGCAGCAGTAGCCAAGTACACCATCACATTAGCAGATGTTGATTGTTTGAAGACACACCTCCGAACTTGCAACAAAAAATTCACCAATTGTTGCAAGCACCAATTGCAACTTCCAATCCCAACACCCAACGCAAGACCATCGACAACAGTCACACAACCTCACCATTGCTTAAAGCCTAATAGAGAAGCTCTACAGAAAGTAACCATTGCTTAGAGACTAACAAAGAAGCTAGGATCATACAAATCCCGCTAACACAAACATCCGACATACAATCGGAAAACATAAGAGAGATGAAGTAATGAGCTAGAATCATACAAATCCAGCAAACACAAGCATCCGACATACAATCGGAAAATAAAAGAGATCTGAAAACATATTCATATTCAGCAACATGAGATTTCACCTATCTCGAACACAGAGAGATCAACCGATTACAATCGGTGAAAACAAAAAAAAGTGATTAACTGAAACTCAATAGAGATCAGAAAATAGAGAACGGAACAATTTCAATGAGAATGAAAAAAAAAAAATCAGATACGGTGGAAATTAATGCCGAAAAATCAGAGAGATTTGAATAGAGAAAATTGAGAGAGAAAACCTGCAATGTGAGGATCTCACTAACAATGAAGAGTCGAAGAACCGAAGAACTACGGCAGATTACCAATCCAAAAAAAACTTGAATTCCAACAACCCTAACTATGAAGATTCAAAAAAAAATATAAAAGAGATAGAGGTAATCAGAGGCGCGCAGCGGATTTGCGCTCTGATACCATGTTAGAAATGAGCCACTCACCCCTTAAAAGGCCTCATAAGGGGGAGAGTTATCCACACTTATATAGAGAAGCTAGGATCATCACCAAGCCGATGTGGGACAAAATATTAGAATTTTAACACGCCCCCTCACGTGTGGGCCGGAATGACACATCGGACTTCCATCACGTGGGTAGGCAAGAGAAGAGATAAAGAGAATAAATCCATCATCGACTTGGGCCCTGCTCTGATACCATATTAGAAATGGACCACTCACCTCTTAAAAGGCCTCATAAGGGAGAGGGTTATCCACACTTATATAGATTAGATTGGATCATCACCAAGTCGATGTGGGACATAATTTAGAGAGTTTTAACAGTTAACTCACCACTCAGGTGAAAAGAATACAAACTTGAAAAAACACACGCCACTCAGGTGAAAAGAATACAAACTTGAAAAAACACACGCAGTCAGTGGGAAGAAAAAAAAGAAGAAGAAATGGAGAAGAGCAGCGGAGGGTTTGTGAGAGCGGATCAGATCGATTTGAAGAGCTTAAATGAGCAGCTGGAGAGGCATTTGAACAGGGCGTGGACGGTGAATAAGAACAAGAGAAAGAATCAAGAAGATCGTTGCTCCGTCCCTCACCACCACCTCCAGAAGGCAGAGGCAGGAGTGGGAGATTGACCCCTCTAAGCTCATCATCAAGACTGTCATTGCGATTTTGCTGGTCAGTCACCCCCTTTCTCAAAAATCAAATCTTTATCCCTATTTTTGTGGGGATGTTTGGTCCTTTTGTCCATTTCCTTTCAATGCATGTCCATTCCCCTTTGGCCCTTCCATTATTTGTCAACTCTTGATATCGATTCTTGCTTTTAAATTTTAAATTTTTTTTGTAGTATAATAATCTGATTGAATTAAGATAAAAAGAAAGTACTTTTTTAATGCTTCATGCCTGTTTTCTGGAAGAGTAGAAATATCAATGCATTCTTATGGAATCTGTGACTCTTGGGGGTTTGGATTGAATTGTGAAGGTGACTGCAATAAGCCAATAACTAAGGCTGGTATTATTGAAAACTATCTTGTGATTCAATAAGTTTATAAAGTTTCCAACTAGAAGAATACTGAGATGTAATGACTTTATCCATGATCTGGGATAGGCTTTATGTAATTATGGTGGTGTAAAGACTCTTTCAAAATCTAACCTTACCTTCAATGTAGGTATTCTCTGCTTGGATGTTGTGATTCTGTAGGATTTAGTTTGACCTCAAAAGTCGGCTGTCATGAAACCTACACAAAGATAAACATCACCTTGCTTGTGTGGTCCCCATTCAATGTGTAGCTTTTAGTTGATCTTTTCGGTACTATTCATTTACCTTCATGCCACTCTCATCATACTTTTTATGGAATTGACTAATTGAATGATTATTGATTTACTTAAAAGAAGAAACGGATCGATCTGCCTGCCTAAGATGAAGACTAAAACTAAGTGGAGGTGCCAACTTCTGATAGGGATCGGTGCACTGTTTTGACTAGAAAGTCCCGATGAGCCATAACCGGAGCCACAAAAAGAAAAAAAAGCAGCTTTAGTTATGTAGTGGTGATTGTTAAGGTGAAGACTACGAGCTTCTAGGTTTGGTGCCAACAAAAGTTGGATTTTTGGACTTCCATTTATGTGGTGTATAGTATTGTGAGAATATGTCGAAACCACTTTCTTATTGCCTTGCGTAAAATGTTACACCCTGCTACTAATAGAACCATGTTGTTGTGCTTTGGACAAAAGAACTTTAGAACAAAAGAAATAAATTAGATACTAACGGAAGATTGATACTAAAATATATGGAGTAGTGTAATATATTCTACCAGAAAATCAGTTGAGAACATGGTCACAGTATGTATTATGTGATCATCAAAGTAATGTAATAAATCAAATGAGAGTGACAACTGAATTCATATAACCTTAAAACAAACTATCCATAACCTAGTGGAGTTTCTCGAATGTAATCAGTAGATGGATTTTGAGTTATTTCCACAGTGGATTTCTGAGTTAATTCCTTAGTAGATGCTTTGCCACTGCTAGTCGTTGCCACGTTTGATTATTAATATTTATCACTAGCATCTTGGTGGCTTCTTTTGAACCTCAGTTAAACTGCTGGACTGGGGAGAAGAGGGCCATAGGACAGAGGCTGAAATACAAGCGCTTAGGTCCGCTTTTACTCAAGAAGTTGCCGTGTGGCACAAACTTGATCATCCTTACGTAACAAAGGTAACTAATTCTACGGTATATTATGTTATCATCGTTATTCCTCACATTCAGAGTAACTCTTCCTTGCATTGTTCTAACTTTTATCTAAACAGCTAAACTCATGTGCAGTTTATAGGGGCAACTATGGGCGCTAAAGATCTTATTCAAATTGAAATGTTCATATAATAGGCATGCCCAGTAATATATGTTGTGTCGTTGTGGAGTATCTTCCAGGAGGAGCCTTGAAATCTTACCTCATAAAAAACCGGAGAAAGAAACTAGCTTTTAAAGTAGTCGTGCAGATGGCACTTGATCTTGCTAGAGGGTATGTATCCATTTATTTTTACTTCTTCTCAGGTCAATTGGGAAAGCGGCTCGTAGCATGTATTTTGACGTAAGTTATAATTTTGACCTAAACAATAAGGTTTGTGTTTCCTGGCTTTGCAGGTTAAACTACCTTCATTCCCAGAAGATTGTTCACAGAGATGTGAAGACAGAAAATATGCTTTTAGATAAGGCACACACGGTCAAAATTGCAGATTTTGGCGTTGCTCGTGTTGAAGCCTCAAATCCTAATGACATGACAGGGGAGACCGGGACACTCGGCTACATGGCTCCTGAGGTATTCTTTCCATGTTCTTTCGTTTCAAAATTTGAGGAAACATGGGAAAGAGAAGTCGGTTTCTCTCTTTCGACAGAGCTAAGATTGAACTAAACAGACCGGTGAATAAATCTATTGATGTTCGTTGCACGTCTATATGATTTGCAGGTTCTCAACAGAAATCCTTACAACAGGAAATGTGATATGTATAGTTTTGGCATATGTTTATGGGAGATATAGTACTATGTGCTTATACACACCAAGAAGATATAGTCTAATATTCACTGTCTCAATGGTGATAAATTGTCACAGTTTGGATTGGCTTAAAATTTGGAATCACCTTCTCTTAAGAATTTGGTGTACTTCAGTATTTTGATTCTTGATTGTTTTCAAAAAACTAGACTCCTTTATGATGATTTCTATCTATGATTCATTTTATTTATGTCATTCAAGTCTCTGGACTCTGATCATACCATACATATTTTACCATAAACACCAACCATTAAATAGGTAGCAGCTTCAAATAGGTCATATATTAATTCTCGTTCTCGAAAAATATAGAAAAAGGGGGTCTGTGCCCCAATATCTGCCATAAAAGGACCAAGCCATAACAAATGGGAAGCGATACGACTCAACTCCAGCATAATAGCTCTAATATAGCTAGCCCTTTTAGGTACTTGAATATTGCCTAACTGTTCGGGTCCATTTATGGTTATTGCTTCTGTAAACATGGTAGCTAAATGAGAGGTCGGGATTTCGCACGCGTGTCGTAGGCACGTGTCCCTTCCTATTCAACAAGATTTATAAGTTCCCACTTTCCAAAATACTATTAATTAGTATATGGTAAGTTAGGGTGTCGAACCCACGAGGAACGGTAGCATCCGTTATGTATTTCCACACTTAGAAAGGTTTTGGCGATGCCGCCACGCTTTAAATTGGGGGTGGGAACTGAACTACAAAATATAAATAACACCTAAGCTAAGTTGGGAACTAAACATGCAAATAAAATACAATAAGAAGAAAGCAATTAAACTGGAACGCAGACTGGGCAATCTGATAAACTGGGCAACTTAGCAGTGGCGAAAATTAGATCTATTTTGGAAATAAAACAGAGCAGAACTTGCATGAGCATTCCTAAGATTAGAAATAAAAAGAGACTAAGTTAAAAGCTAAGGAAAATAAACTAAGTGTTGGCTCCTAAATGAAAGCTAGAAAACTAGGATTGTGACCCTTAAAAGTGACTAGATTAATTAACTCCTAACAGGTAAACTAAATCACATGTAAATTGAAGGTTGAGTGCAGAAATTAACTAAGCTAAAAGGGCTGTCAAAAGTGAAAAGAAAGCATGTACTTGTTGTCTCCTAAACCTTATTACCCAAGGTGTAAAACCAATGGATAAAAGCCTACAACTAATGGTCCTTTCACTTAACTTCTAAAAGCTGATTTATCTCCTAATTCTACATCATAAGGCACATAAATTAAGGAGGAGAAAGAGAGTAGATGGCCGCTACATAATTAAAAATGCTAGAGAAACACAAGATCAACAATTAAACTACCTAAACATGCATTGAAAACACCAAACTAAAAGCTGAAACATAAAGACTCATTGAAGAAGATAAAGAAAGCTTAAGAACATTTAAACATGGTGGAAAAGAACTCAAGAACCGAGCTCATCAAACTCATGCCAAATCATACGAAAATGACACCCGACAAGGCACCGAAAACACACAATAACCATGGCTGATTTTTTTGAAACTTTTCCAACTCTCTCTCCACGTTTTTAACTACAAACAAACTAACTTGAGAAACTGATTTTAAAAGCTTGAAAGGATTTTTAACAAAACAAGAACATAAGCAACACTAGAACTAAACAACAAGCTAAAACCGGAAATTAACAAGAGCTAAACTTTAAAGCACATTAAATACACAAACACTTAGAGAAATTACTACTTGAAATAAGCTTTTAAAACAAGTCCAACAATAATTAAGAGTGAGAAAGGTGTAAAAGTACACCAAAGTTATAAGAAGCAATAGAGGTGGCCACGGTTCGAAAACCGCCGGTTCCGGTTCGGCGAGATCGTGAACCGTAACCGGCCCGGATACCGGTTATCCGGTTCCGGTTTAATCGCCGGTTACCGCCGGTTCCGGGCCGGTTCCGGTTCGGTTCCGGTTCATTTTTTTTTTTTTTTTTTTTTTTAAATTTTAGAGTTATTAAATCTTAGAGTTATAACTTTTATTGAAATTCTATAGTAAAATCCAAAGAGAATCGATAACGATAAAGAATTGCATTTTTATTGATTTGAAACTTTGAATGTAAATTTCTACAATACAATATTACAATTACAATTACAAGTTACAAAATACAACAATACTACAACTATACACTTGAATTTAAAATTTAAATACAAAATTATAATTTACAAAAAACATATTAAAAGTAAAGTTGAAACAATTAGAAAAAAAAAAAAGAAATAAAAGGAAAAGGACTTGAGCTCAACTTAAATTTAAAATTTAAGTTGAGGTGCCTACGTATCCTTAATGCTCAATTGCATTGAGGAATCAAAGTCCACGTAGTTCTCTTACCTTGCTTACCTTGTTGGTTGGCGGTTGACGACGGTTGGCCTTCATTCTCCACCTTCATCCTTGGTGTCGGTGAAGGTTTCCTCACTCTCTTCACGAGCATCCCAATCTGGTTCTTGCGCTCTCCTTGCAGCTTTTCCCCAATCATCAAGTAACATCACGGCTTCCATATTTCTCGCGGAGAGTTTGCTTCTTCTCACGTCCAAGACACATGCTCCAACACTGAAAGCGGACTCGACGGCTACAGTGGAAGCCGGGACTGCAAAGATCTCCTTAGCCATTGACGCAAGTATGGGATAATCTTTCTCGTGTGTTCCCCACCACTCTAGGACGTCGATTTGGGCGGGTGTAGGACCTGCATCACTAAAAGTATGGTGGCGTGCTTCCAAATAAAAATCTAACTCGCTTACCGATCCCATTGAGGTGGACCTTGAACTTGAGCTTGTGCCGTAGCCGTATAAGTCGGCTAATTGTGATTGAGCATCAGGGTCATCATAAGCAAAACCAAAACCGCCGTATTGCTGCGGTTGAGGAGCATGTTGTGTACGTGGATGAATTTGGTGGGTACGGTTATACCTTTCTTCATATTCGGCAAAGAGAGTACGCAAACTACTTTCAAATTGAGCTTGAACAAGTGATCTATCAGGAATGGTTAGTTCAAAAACTCTCGAGGTTTCATTATCATCAAAAGGCAAATTTTGAAGTGGACTAAGATCAATAGAACGCAAATTTTGATAATAGAAATCTAAGATCTTAGTTGTGCCAGCTAATTTCCATTTCGGATCCAAGCACTTAGCAATTAAAAACACAGTTGGAATTTCACTAAAATACTTCAACCATTTTTCAATCATATAAAATAAAACACACATTAACTCACGAGATCTAGCATTTTTCATGCATGTTTTAAAACCAAGTGCTATATACATGCAATGCTCTAACACACGAACAGATGTGCAATAGTAAACACCCGATAATTCAACGGTAGCACTTTTGAAAGCTTTGAACAATTGACATAAACTCATGCTTTGGTCCCAACAATTAGGCGTAAGAACTATATCACCATAGGGATTAGTTCTAAAAAATCGCACAAAGCATCTCTATGCTCCAAAGTAGAATTGAGGCAATCATATGTAGAGTTCCATCTAGTAGACACATCCATTATAAAAGTTGTATACCTGATGTTCCTGTTACGGCAATATTTTTTCCAAGCCTTGCCAAGCTTGAAATGGATCGCTCTAACTGCATTTCTAATAGGATCAACATGCTTTTGCCATAAAGAAAGCGCATCTTGTACACATAAGTTCAAAATATAACATACACATCTTTGATGAAAATACTTACCATCGATAATCGGAGAGCACGCATCAATCAAGTCGCTAATACTTGCAGTATTAGCAGTTGCATTATCAAAAGCAATAGAAAACACCTTGTTGCATAATTGATATTCATTCAAAACTTGAATAATTAAATAAGCAATTGCATTTGCAGTGTGTGGTGTAGGAAAATCTCTAAAAGCAATTAAACGTTTGTTCAAAGACCAACTATTGTCCATAAAGTGAACCGTAATTCCCATGTATGCATGCTTTTGGAAAGCGTCAGTCTATACATCAGAGCAAATATTCACTTTGTGTCCCAAGTTACTCAAATATCGTGATAAATCTTTTTTCATTTCATTATATTGATTTTTGGTAGATCGTTGAATACTAGTTCTAGGTAGTCTTTTTGAGTTCAAATTATAACACTCTTTCATCGAATCTTCGTAATCTTGATTATCATAAACATTAAAAGGAAGATGATGCATGGCAGCAAATTTAGCCATAACATCAGTAGTATGCTTATGATCATATCTTAAAAGAGCAGAGGACGGCGTACCTGTTTGAGACAAACCGGAGGCGGAGCCATGGGCACTCGCACTTTGGAAGTTGAGTTGGGTTTGGCTAGCACTATGTCCATATAGTTCGGGATGAATTGTCGTCATGTGACGGATGAGAGAGCCATATCCCCCGGACTTCTTGAATTTGTATTTTTTGGTGCAGTAGTTACAATATGCCATAAAAAATACCGGCACTTCATTAGCGGAAGAAACTATTGGGACCTTTTTGAAATGTTTCACAAATATATCAGATTTATATTTAGTTTTTTCTCCGCGGCCGTCTTGTGAAGGGGGGGGCATTTCCTCATCTACGTGGTCACCACCGTCACTGTCATCATTATCATCGTTCAGATTAACATTAACATCATCAATATCGTAATCATCGACCGAGATGTAATTATCAGCATCGGATTCGGCGCCAACCGCGCCATGACCACCCAATTGGGATAGTGCAATGGCTGCAGCTACACGACGATCTTCTTCCATCTACAAATAGTATACGTAGTATGTACGAATTAGAATTTAGAAGATGATGAACATAGAAAAATCATGAACTCAAACTTATTAAGTTATGACTTTATGTATAAAAAAAATAATATGCAAAATATTTTATAACTTACTTGTAAGCGAACAGCCTCAGCATGGGAAACCTCCTCCAAAATTTTTCGACGAGTAGGTCGTCGTGATTTTCTCGGACGGGTAGATTGATCTTCTGCAATTCCTTTGCCCCGTCGATCACGGTCACCACCACCACGAGAAGAAGACATATTTTTTTTTATAGTAATGTAGTTGAACAAGTTGTAAGTTGTAACTAATATGAAGTGCAAATTATGAAAATTGATGAACAACTTAAGTAAACAAGTAGAGAGCAAATTGAGAGAATGAGGTAGAGAATAGAGAATTGGAGATTGAGAGAGAAATCCTTGTTAACACAAGAATGGGGTGAGTAGAAGTGATGAAGAAGGGGGTATTTATAGATAAAAATGGGGGGAAAATCTGATATTAAAAAAAAAGAAAAATTTGAAATTCAAAATTTGAAACGGTCGGAAACCGCCGGTTTTCGGTCAGAAACCGGCGGTTTCCGACACCTTTTCAGACCCTACGCCTGAACCGGCGGGAACCGGCGGTTTTGTGTCAGGAACCGCCGGTTTTCTGACACAAACCGCCGGTTTCCGACACAAACCGGCGGTTAACCGTGCTTTTTCAGACCTACCCCCTGCAACCCTACGAACCTATCGGCGAACGACTACTTTTTCCGGTTAACCGGCGGTTAACCGGTTAACCGGCGGTTCCGAACCGGCGGTTAACCGCCGGTTGCGGTTGCATATTTCTTGAACCGTAACCGAACCGTAAAAACCATGTAACCGGATTTCGAACCGGAACCGTCGTCCGGTTCCGAACCGGCGGTTAGAAACCGGCGGTCCGGTTTGGTTTGGCCATGTCTAACAAGCAACTAGAGAAATAAACACTACTACTAAACCACTACTACTTCAACCCATGATGAACAATGATCTTCACAGCCTTGAAGTTGAAATCTCTCTTCTTAAGGAAGAGAGAAAGTTTCCTAGAGAGAGAAAGTTAACTAAACTAAAGCTAAACTAAAATGATAGATTATGGTGGTTGGTGACTAAGTCTTTTTAATACATATATCCAATAAAAGATATTCTCCTTCTTTTTTTACTCTCCAAGGGCAGATATGAGCTTGTGTAGCAAGTGAGAGTTGTCCTTGATAAGTGTGTGGAAGTGGCTTTAGTCATTTTCCCGCCAGGTTCAAACTGGCCAGTCCAACAGCTTGGGCAGTTTGGGTCTTCTTTGCCTTCTTTCTCCACTTTCTTCTATTTCTTGTCATTTTGCCCTCTTTTTTGCATGTTTTCCTCTTGATGTCTTCATTAAGCAGCTTCCAAACTTAATGATCCATTCCCTGCCAAAAAATATCTTTTTCATGCAAATATTCAACTAATAAGTGCGAAAAGCGATCAAATCCGAGTGACGAAAACTAGCCTATCAAACATCCTCACACTTGGATCATACTTGTCCCGATCATACTTGTCCCAAGTATGTGGTTAGACTTTTCACTCAATTGCTAGTTTAAGTCACTCTCCTCTACTTTCTAGACACACACACTCACTAACTAAAACACAATACTACACATAGACATTTACTAAGCACAAACACACACAACGACTCAAGATACACAAGAAAGACATACCAAGCAAGTTGTCTGAAAAGCGTAATGATACCCCAAGAACCAAGCTCAAAACAGATTTTTAAAACAAAATTTTAAAAACATATTTTTCTTCATCGAACAATGTGGTTTCAACCGTCGGTCTCATCAAGATAGTTAAGCACATATCACAAGCAAAAGATTCACTCCCTTACCCTCTCAAACTGTAAGGACAATTCTCTCGATAATAATGATGAAAATGCAATCAAGGAGATATCACTTTATCACATGTAGCTCAAGAGGGTCTTGCACGGGATGTAATGGGGCTCTGGACCATTTAAATATTGTCGGTTAGATCCTAGGGGTCCTAAGCTAGTGAGTGTAGTACAACAAAAACTTGTGCTTATTCTCCAAAGGGGTACTTAGAAACTCCAAACACAATCACCCACAATCAAACCAAAAGTTAGAGATGCATTTAACTTTCTTCTTCTTCTTTTTTCTTTTTTCCTCTTCCTCTTCCTCTTCTTTTTCTTTGATCTACCTTCCCACTCTTTCCTTTGTCATTTCCATTTTATCTTTGTTTTGCTTCCTTCTGTTTTTTTCTTTCTTTTTTTTCCTTTTCTTTTTCCTTCTTTTTTTCTTCTTTTTTTTTTCTTTTCATAACAGTCACTGTTTTTTCTTTTTTTTGGTGCGGGGAGGCAGATTTGTTTGGATATTTACAAATGCTATCTCTTTTCCAAAAGTTGGTGATCATGTAGGAGCAATTAAGAACATTTATTTTGCACAAGAGGGAAACCATTTTCTAACTTAGAAAGAAATGTAGGCTCAAGGTTTCAAAGTGGCAACTAGGGGTAGCTCTTTTCGGTTGATGTAATCACAAAGAATAAGGCTCAATTTGGCTTTTCCTAGTGCCCTCTATCTATGCCATAGTGACCAAGCGATATCAACTATCATGCAATGCAATGTCATTCCACGCTCGAAAATATGTAGAAAGTGTTCTACTTTGAGGCTTTGAACCTTACCATTTGTGGGTTTTTATGCAAGTGATAGTGCTTCACATTTCCATCGTACTCAACTTCATTCAATCAAAACCGCAAGTTCTTGAATAAATTTTTCAAAACAAAGCAAGTCATTTTTTTATACGATTCAACAAGTCAATTTTTTTTTCTTTTATTTGCTACGATTCAATAGGGGGGTCATTACCAAATCATGCATCAAGGCTTGGGAAAAAGATAAAACACGCACTTTACAAAAACGGTACAATACAACACGACCAAACAACAAAACAAACCCCCTCCTCACACTTAGACCTTGCTTGCCCTCAAGCAAGTTTGGTTAAAATGTTAGAAAAGGAAACACATCACATAAAACTTAGAAAACCAAGAAAGACACACAAGAATCCCACCTCCTCACACTTGGGCATTGCTTGCTCGAGAGCAAGTAGACCAAGTGTTTAGAGAAAGATTACTAACAACACATAACAAACACGAAGGCCGACAAGGCCACAATTACAAAAACTTCAAAGTAAACACATACATCACACACAAAACACATATATACAACAAATAAAAGAGAGGGTTGGATAGAAATCACCTCCCCCGCATAAAGCGAGGGGAACGGGCTGTTGTGGCAGCGGGTGGCGGAGCTAGTGCAGCTGCCTCCTTGGATTTTGATCCCATGCTCGGGTGCTACGGCTCCTTCGGCTTCAACTACTTTACCCACTGTGACATCCAGACTGCCCTGTTCAACAAACTGGGCAGCACACGAGTGTTCCTTTGGATATGCATCGTCGAATCTTGCATTCCAATCCTTCCAAGTAGAAGCATTCAACTTCCTATTAGGATCTCTGTAGAGTTTGGAGCCCTTCTCTGAACTCATGTAAAACATGCAACCATCGGGGCTCATACTCATGATATCGTCGGCCGAAGTCCAACCAGTCACCTCCTTATACCTCTTCAAAGCTTTGATCAACTCATTTTCTTGAGTTTTGTCTAGGCACATCATGGAAATAGTCTCATTCTTTTCCAAATATTTGAGGTCGGAAGGCAATGCACTCGACTCCAATTTAGGTGAATGAATCTCCAATGGTAGCAACTCTTCTTTTTCTCTCGTGTTGGGCAGCTCATTCTGACTCGGTACTTCCATAGGGTTGGGCAGCTTACATCTCTCAGGCGGGTTTGTGTGATCCCTCTTCTTGCACCAAGTCATGATTTCAACTTCTATCTCCTCATCACTAAGCCCTTGAGTGCTGAACAACTTGCATTCACTAAGTTCTTCAAGCTCAAATTTTTCGTCAATGGAGGGTAATGGATACATATCTTGCAAAAACTCGGCTTCAAGAAAGTTGGGACTCTTCAACTCTTTGATCAACTTCTCACCTTGGCCATTTTCCATATCACTATCGATGATAACAGGGAGAATGTCACTTTCCCCAACAAAGACATGCTTGAGGTTGGTGGGCAGCAGCTTCAACTCCAATTTTGGTGACCAAACTTCTTACGGCACCAATTCCTCCTTTACGCTCAGACTGGGCAGTTCACCTGGATCGGGCAGCTTGCTGGTAGACTTTGCATGCTCCAATTGGTTGCACCCTTTCATGATGGTCGCTTCTGGTCTCAAAGGCATGAGTGTAGGTCCGGGTGGAATGATGATGTGCTCTTCAATCTCCTCATCGCTATCCTCTTCATCTTCAAACCAAGGAGTCACCTGACTTGGGCAGTGTGTTGCACTGGGCAATCTGGGCCCATGTTCCAATGTTTCCCCGGGTCCTCTGTTTGAGTCATTGTCGAATGAAGCTTTCAACTCTTTCCCGGACCTAAAGAGAATCTGATTAAAGGTCTCCTTCCTTGGTTGTTGCACTTGAGCCAGAATTCCTCCATCATTCCCGCGCATATTATTGATGGAAGTCGCCAATTGTGTCATTTGGCGTGCAAGATGATCAAGACTAATCATTTGCTCATATTGTTCGTCATGCATCTCATGCACTACATTGTAATTGGCTTGCAAATTGTTTTGCATGAGTTGTTGGGATGTGATTAGATCCTCCATCATTTCTTCTAAGCACTTTGGTGGCATTGGCGGATGATTTGATTGATATTGGCTAAGTTCTTGTGGCTGAAAACACGGAGGGAATCCACTTGGATCGGGAGACCAATAAACATGATTAACATCTGATCCATGGAAAGCTTGGTAATTTACTTGTGGTGGTGGACCTTGATATTGTTGATTCGGATCGGTCCATACAAAATTGGAATGATCATGCCATCCAAGATTGTATGGATCTGTGAAATGATCCATGTTGCACTTTAATGGCACACCACTCTCGTCATTGGCTCTTGAATTGATTTCCTCATCAGTTTTCTCCAAACTCTCTGACTAGACAAGCTGGGCAGTATGTTGAACTTGGCAGTTATATGAACTGCCCAGGACAGAGAAACCAATACCCACTTGTTCTCTCAAGCGAGCTTCCTTGCGTAGCCTCTTCGGTGTCTACTTAACTACAATATCGAACAACAAACTTGGAGAAGAGGACTTGCTCATAACCTAAAAATAAAAGAGAAAAAAACAACAACAAAAAAAAAACAAGTCAAAAACTATATACAATAAGTGTAGGAATACATAACAAGACAACAACACCGTTCCCCGGCAACGGCGCCATTTGAGAGGTCGGGATTCCGCACGCGTGTCGTAGGCACGTGTCCCTTCCTATTCAACAAGATTTATAAGTTCCCACTTTCCAAAATACTATTAATTAGTATATGGTAAGTTAGGGTGTCGAACCCACGAGGAACGGTAGCATCCGTTATGTATTTCCACACTTAGAAAGGTTTTGGCGATGCCGCCACGCTTGAAATTGGGGGTGGGAACTGAACTACAAAATATAAATAACACCTAAGCTAAGTTGGGAACTAAACATGCAAATAAAATACAATAAGAAGAAAGCAATTAAACTGGAACGCAGACTGGGCAATCTGATAAACTGGGCAACTTAGCTGTGGCGAAAATTAGATCTATTTTGGAAATAAAACAGAGCAGAACTTGCATGAGCATTCCTAAGATTAGAAATAAAAAGAGACTAAGTTAAAAGCTAAGGAAAATAAACTAAGTGTTGGCTCCTAAATGAAAGCTAGAAAACTAGGATTGTGACCCTTAAAAGTGGCTAGATTAATTAACTCCTAAAAGGTAAACTAAATCACATGTAAATTGAAGGTTGAGTGCAGAAATTAACTAAGCTAAAAGGGCTGCCAAAAGTGAAAAGAAAGCATGTACTTGTTGTCTCCTAAACCTTATTACCCAAGGTGTAAAACCAATGGATAAAAGCCTACAACTAATGGTCCTTTCATTTAACTTCTAAAAGCTGATTTATCTCCTAATTCTACATCATAAGGCACATAAATTAAGGAGGAGAAAGAGAGTAGATGGCTGCTACATAATTAAAAATGCTAGAGAAACACAAGATCAACAATTAAACTACCTAAACATGCATTGAAAACACCAAACTAAAAGCTGAAACATAAAGACTCATTGAAGAAGATAAAGAAAGCTTAAGAACACTTAAACATGGTGGAAAAGAACTCAAGAACCGAGCTCATCAAACTCATGCCAAATCATACGAAAATGACACCCGACAAGGCACCGAAAACACACAATAACCATGGCTGATTTTTTTGAAACTTTTCCAACTCTCTCTCCACGTTTTTAACTACAAACAAACTAACTTGAGAAACTGATTTTAAAAGCTTGAAAGGATTTTTAACAAAACAAGAACATAAGCAACACTAGAACTAAACAACAAGCTAAAACCGGAAATTAACAAGAGCTAAACTTTAAAGCACATTAAATACACAAACACTTAGAGAAATTACTACTTGAAATAAGCTTTTAAAACAAGTCCAACAATAATTAAGAGTGAGAAAGGTGTAAAAGTACACCAAAGTTATAACAAGCAACTAGAGAAATAAACACTACTACTAAACTACTACTACTTCAACCCATGATGAACAATGATCTTCGCAGCCTTGAAGTTGAAATCTCTCTTCTTAAGGAAGAGAGAAAGTTTCCTAGAGAGAGAAAGTTAACTAAACTAAAGCTAAACTAAAATGATAGATTATGGTGGTTGGTGACTAAGTCTTTTTAATACATATATCCAATAAAAGATATTCTCCTTCTTTTTTTACTCTCCAAGGGCAGATATGGGCGTGTGTAGCAAGTGAGAGTTGTCCTTGATAAGTGTGCGGAAGTGGCTTTAGTCATTTTCCCGCCAGGTTCAAACTGGCCAGTCCAACAGCTTGGGCAGTTTGGGTCTTCTTTGCCTTCTTTCTCCACTTTCTTCTATTCCTTGTCATTTTGCCCTCTTTTTTGCATGTTTTCCTCTTGATGTCTTCATTAAGCAGCTTCCAAACTTAATGATCCATTCCCTGCCAAAAAATATCTTTTTCATGCAAATATTCAACTAATAAGTGCGAAAAGCGATCAAATCCGAGTGACGAAAACTAGCCTATCACTAAATAATCCCAACGTGTTACATAAGGCAAATATTGTATAATTGTTCGATTTTCCGCAATTTTCTCCATTCTTCTATGTAAATAACCTAATATAGGTTCACAGTCAATAACATCTTCACCGTCGAGAGTAACGATCAGTCGAAGAACACCATGCATTGATGGGTGGTGAGGCCCCATATTCACTATCATAAGGTCGTTTCTTGGAATTGGTGTAATCATAAGTTTTTACCGAGTCAGTCTTCCATGCATTTCTGAAAGTAAATAGAAGTTCATTCCCATTTAAATGACTAAGCTCATCAAAAAGTATCATACTTCAAATTAACGTGTTTTTATTTCTCGAATATCCAACTCATCAATTAATTCTTTATAGCGTCCTCTACTTCTTTTTGACAAATAGGCTAGTAGCCGTTGACGTTTTCCCAAAATTTTGCGCAAACCTCTCTGAGATGAAAAATCTTTTTTGTGCAATTCCAAATGTGAAGTAAGTCTCCTTATCTTAGTGGTGAAACTGAATACTTGAAATTCAACAGACCCTCTATTTTCTTCGTTTTCTTTTTGAGAAATAATCGAAATTACGGATTTTTTTACCATAAAAAATGCTCCTTTTTCCTTGTACAGATATGGATTTTACCGATCAGTAATAATAATGCTATTAATTTAATGTAAGAAACTCCTAATTTCTGAATTCAAACCAATCAATTGAATTTGAAATTCTATTTAGATAGGAATAGAAAACAATTGGTACATTTTCACATGGAAGAATTTAGACCTAAAATTCATAAGTTTCTGTTAATTCATTTCGAGATCTAATTGAGATATTATTCAAAGTAATTTCATATTGGATACTAGGACGAGATGTGAGACAATAAAAGCGGATGGTCTGTATATGTGTTTACTTTGATATACCCTAGAAATTCTATTTTCTATTCTAGGGTATATAGAAATAGAATCTAGGATATATAGAAAAATGTATTATTCACAAAATTTCAATCGCGGATACAGATGTATCCTTAACATACTGAAACGACTGCCATTATTGGTATCAAACCAATAACGATTCATACAAGCTAAATCTTCTAATCGATAATTAGGCCAAAGAAAGAGCTTTAATTTCATTAATTTATTTTTATCTCTATCAAGATGGTTATTTTCATGTGAAACTTGGCTGCTGTTTGTTACGTTCGTTTCATTCCAAAATACTATATTTCTATCTATATAATTTATATTCTTTGAATTGAAACAAATTAGAATTCTCACTTTTCTACGACGTTTAAACGATAAAACATTTTCCGGAACAAGTAAATTAAAATGCTTTTTGTCTCTATTTTTGGTTATTCTTTGATGTGGTAAAATAGTTTCATCCAAATTTTTCTTAGAAACATATCTTTGCTCTTGATATTTTTGATTAATTTGATGCTTACTCTTATGAAGCAGCGAAATACCTATGGTTTGGTACATAATGAATTGTCCGTCTTTTTTGCCAGACAGACGAAGTGGTTCTACAATCAATACTCCTTTCTTCATCAATTCTGGGAGAGTCAAATTCTTTTGAATCAACATTATATCCAAACTCATTGCTCTCTTTTGAATCGAGGATATAGTAATTTTTCTTGGATCTATCAGTCTAAGCAGGAGACAATAGATCTTGATATTATTGATCATTCTTTGATTCAAAGTTGCGTCCCATCTTAATTGAAAAAGCAAATAATGTTTCAGGAAGAAATCTAGTTCTGCTTCTGTATTGCTTTTGTATTGTTTTTTTCTTTTTCGCTTTTTTCATGTCCGAGCTTGCATAATTTTCTTCAATATCTTTTTGTTGTGAGAAAACGGATTCGCGATCTCCTTGGCTTATGGGTTCTTTTTGTTCTTCATTTCGATGCTATCAACAAATTTATCCTTTTATTTTCATTAATATTTTTACTACTATTTAAATTTAAAAGAAGTAATTTGCTTGGTATAAACCAAGGTTTCATTTTATATGCCTTATAAAGTAACACAAATTCTGGGAAGAGCCAAAATTCCAGATTCGATATAGAACGCTTTAGCCTTTTTTCATCCATTCCCATCCAATCAAAAAATCTTTTGTGTAGATTTTGTGAATTGGTTTCTGGAATTATAAGATATAAAATATTTTTTTTAGAAATTATTGGAGAGTTGTTAGTACGAATGTTCGCATTTTGATACCTATTGGTATCAATTAGGATCCAGGTCTCAATATCGACTTTTTGTCTAAGATAAAAATTGAAAATTTTCCAATCAAAATATTTTCTATCAGCTGGTTTTTCCATATATGGAATATCAACCTGCCCTAGATCATTTGGAATAGGGATGTTCCTCCGTATATCAAAAAAGTATTTTTTCGACCTGTTAGAAGTATAAGAAATTTCTTGATTCCTTGAAAGGGAGGTCTATAAAAAAAGCATTCCGTTTTATTTTTATAATTAATAAATTTATATGATAAAAGATTATATCTATAGTATTTTCGAAAATTATCTTTTTCAGTATATAATAAATATACTTTAGATTGCTTTTTGGAACCAACTAATAGGTCTTTTTCATATGAATGCTGTTTGCTTAAATTTGTCTTTTTGTCTATACAACGCTGGCGAACTCTATTTTGCCATTTTTCTGGTATTAATTTAGACCATCTGATCTGAGATAAATGGTACTGAAAATGCCCTTTTAACCAGTTTTTCCATTGATTTGTTTCATAGCCCGGAAGTTTCTTATTTGCTAATTCCGAATGAACCATTCCTTGTCTTTCAAAAGAATCCTTTATTTTAGACTTAAGAAAAGGGTTTATTCTTTGATATTGAACAACAGATCTTACCGAGTTACTAATTTGGATTTGTGATAATTTGTAAAATACATATGTTTGTGACATGTAGGATAAGTCATAAAAAATACGTGAATTTTCTTTAATATTACTGATTTTATCAAGTAAGCCGAAATAAGCGAAATTGAAGTTTTCTTTTTTTTTAATTAATTTTTGCTTGTTTTCTTTGATTATTCTTATCAATAAATTTTTTTGTTAATTTAAGAAAAAGTTCTGTATTTATTCTGGGAATATTAACGATAGATACAAATATATCTGTATAGATTTTTTCAATGAAAATTTTTAAGGGAGGGTAATTTACGGACTAATCGAGGATTTCTTCTTTTTAATATTTGCCATTTTGCAAATCTTTTAGCATTATAACTTGTTTTGTTAGGACTAAGGTTTTTTATTCTTGTAGTTACTTTTTTTTTCTCTTTTGAGATTCTTTCTATTTGATTTCGGATTGTACTTGTTCTATCGGTGAGATCTTTCATTTTTTTTTTCTGTCAATCGAGAATTTGTCCAACTCGAAAATGCAATTTGACTAAATGATTTGTGAATCATCTCATTGCTTCTCACGGAATCTTTTTCTTCTTTAAGTTCTTTCAATTTATATACTTCTACTTCTCTTAATCTAAACAATAGAATTGGATTTACTTTTGAAAGTTCTTTTATTATTGTTTTTAGAAAAAAAATACTTCCGATAAACCATTTTTTGATTTCTTTTGAAACCTTTTGAAGTAATTTTGTTTTTTCTTTGAAAAATGTTAGAACTAGAAAATACTTCTTTTTAAATTTTGCAATTTTTTTTTTAATTCCTTAAAAATTGGTTTAAAAAAAGAAGGACGTTTTCGGGGCGGACCAAAAGGAAGTTCCGCTTCCATTCCCCAAATTGTTAAAAAACAAAAATCATCTTTTTCTTTTTTATTTTCTATTAGATCTTTCTGAGAGGGTTGTAGTTTGGATTTGTGCCAAGGTTTCAGACAGAAAGTAAACAATATTTTTATCTGAATACCATCTGTCAACCAATTTTTGGGAAATTCTGTTTCGGATAATGGAACACCATTATAGGTACATTTAAGATGTATCTCTCTATTCCATTCCTGGAAATCCTCAGCCCATTCAGGAAGTTCGAATAGGAGTATACGGCCAATATTTTTTGTAATTATTAATAAAGGTAATAGAATACTTTTTCTAAAAATAGATTGAGTTAGTCACATACAACCTCTTACTACTTGCGCAAGTGGAATGCTATCCCAGGCCTCTGCTATCTCTATTCGCACTTTTTCTTTTCTTTTGTTCTTTTCTTTTTTTTCTTCTCTTTTTGTTTGTTCTTTTGCATACTCTACTATGTTGAATGCTTTTCCCTTACCCACCCAATTTTGAAAAAAAAGTCTAATCAATGCGGAGATATCAAAAGAAAAAACAGGGAATTTTTGTAGTCTTTCAAAAAAAAGGAAGGAGTGCACATTTGCTTGAAACAACTCTGAAATAACTATTTTACGCCTTTGAGCTCGCATAGAACCTTTGATTATACCCCGCCGAAAGTCTGATTGTTGTGAATAACGTATCAAAGCCACTTCGTCTATTTCATCGGGCATATTAGTATGGGTAATATTAGAATCACTATTCTCCCTGTTAGCAGTAAAAATCACTACACGTTTGCCCTTTC